>NC_046664.1:61563704-61564968 GCF_010883055.1 Belonocnema kinseyi
TTAATAAAATACATGAATTTTTCACAAAAGAAATTTATTTTCCACCAAGACTAATTTTGTATACAAAAAATCAATGTTTAATCATAATTAAATTTTCGACAAAAATCTCTTGAAATTTTTCAAGGCTCTTGAAAATTCCTTGCAATTTTGAAGATACCCTAAAATATTTCAAATCCTTTAAAATCTCATACTGCATTATTGAAATCAATTGAAAATGCCTAGGAATCTATTAAAATATTCTAAAATATATCAAATCCTTTAAAACCTCATATTAAATGACTGTAATCATTTTTTAATTTATCTGCTATATCACCAGAGATTGAACCTTAGCGACAGTAGATCAACCCTCCAAACCATGTAGACAGAAAATCTACACAATATCGATCAAGTTAAGAGTCTTCAATAACAGAAAATGCTTAACATCTTAATAAGACTAGATGGAAAATAATATTTTTCAAGAAATAATTTTACTGTAATCAATTGAAAATTTCGTGGAATCTTTTAAAATTCTCTCCAATTTTTCAAATCCTTCAAAATATTCTGAAATACCTAGATTTTTTTTTTTAGATTTCTGAAGTAGTTTGGAATTTTTTAATTCTTTGAAATTCCTTCAAATTATTAAAATAAATTTAAAATTCCTTGACGTCTTTTAAAACATCTTCAAATATTCAAAATCCTTAAAAAACCTTTGAAACTTCTGGAAATTTTTTATAGTTTTAGACTAAAATTTAGAAAACTTTGTGCTTTAGAAACCACGGGCTTTACAGAATTCGGATTATCAAAGGTCAGAAATTTAAAGTTTTTAAATTTCCCTACTTAGTTTAGCGAGAACAAAATTCACAGGATCTCCTTCATATTACTATTAATCTATAAAATCTCAAGAAAAAAATTAAAGTTGGCCTTTTTCGTAAAATACAATTTCCAGTTTTTCTAAAAATAAACGTTGTTTTGGCACTTTGAAGAAAATTTCAACTTACTCAAAAGAATTGGAGATACAACTTTTTGAAATGAAAATTTTTTTTTCATAATTCGCTTGATATATTGTTCTCGATCAGAACGAGATATTTACAAATTAAAAAGAAACTTCTAGGTATTTTAAAATATTTTGGAGGATTTGAAAAATTTGAGAGAATTTCGTGTGGTTCCGATGAATTTTCAATTGATTACAGAAAGGGGGAGGGTCGGTAAGGCCGGTTTTTGGCCTAATTTATTTTTGGACCAAAAAATCTGAAAAAATCATGGTAGTATCTTATAAGTATCCCGA
>NC_046664.1:61565068-61618328 GCF_010883055.1 Belonocnema kinseyi
GATTCTTTATATCATATAAACCTGAAAAACATAACCTCAAAATCGACTTATGCATGAAATGAAGAATCTCGCGAAACATCAAATTCGCCAATTTCTTCTATTTCTTTCAAATGGGAATCGAGATGTAAATAGAAGACCACCGAAGTCTTCCGAAGCTTTCAGATTGGCAATCATCGTGCAACAGAAAACCGTAGTCGAATTGTGCATTTTCGGCTTACTCATGAACTCACAGGGGTAATCATGCATCTTCTGCTTTGCGGCTCCCAAACGGTAGGTATGGTGGGGGTAAATTTGTGGCTCGTTCTGGCAGCACTTGCTTCATGGGCATTCCGGCAATCCCCGGAAAGCAACGAGCGTTTCAAATTTTAAAAAATAATTTCCATTATTATTAACAAGTTTTGGTGTTCTTTTAAGTTTCAATCCTCTCAGTTATCTACTTGTCTGGCATGTGAATACTTGTCAGCAGCATTGCTATCGCCAACATAGCGATCAAAGTCATGACAGGAAATCTTTTTCTAAAAATTTTACTCGGGTGAACCCGGTTTTTCATAATAGCCAAGGACTAAGTCAAGTCACTTTTGAGTTGAGGATGTTATAAGTTAATTTAATATGATGTTTGGAATCTCTCGCGATGATGATGTAGGTACAAAACAAGGAGCATGATGTAGATTGGAGTTCGTCCTTTAACCGCTGTTATACGGAGAGAGAGTGGTTACTAATTTTTAGATTAACCTAAAATACCTGTGTTGCTTATTTTGGTCTTGTTAACGTTCAAGGCTTTGGTTGAACGTACAGAATTATATATGACCTTGTAAGTTTCATGATTGCTGGTATAATATTTTTTATATAAATTTATTTATAAACAATTGTGCGGTTTAATTCGTCTCATTGCATCTTATATTGTGATACTAAATAATAATAATAATAATAATAATAATAATAATAAGCCTCAGTGGCTCAGTTGGTTAGACACTCGGACTTCACCTCAGAGGTCCGGGGTTCGATTCCTGAGCCGGTACTTCTAGAAACTTTTCAATTTATCTTTACTGAGGATCTGGTGGTTCGGAACCAACCTTAAGCTGTAGGTCCCCTTATTGTGTACTTAACTGCTACCCAGTCCGTCAATGATGGCGTAAAAACCAGGCTTTGTTCAATATGTCTGGGAAGACTGCTCTCATCATATCACTTGATTGCATTATAAAAATGTGTCCGTGACTGATGATATATACCGGGACAGCCCCGTGCATAATGATCAAATAAAAATCCAACTCTAACCAAAATTGCCTTCAACATATTGGGCAGTATAAGCCTGTGAGAACATTTCAACACAGAAATGTTTTTTTATAATAATAAATTTGTTTTATAATATAAAACCTTCTGTTTTCTCCGATTTCAGCGTACGACGAAAAGCGGGTGCGCAAACAATCGGCAAATTGGGGTGTCAGAATTTTTACAGAAATGAGAATCGCTATGCAATTACTGATGACCATATTTGTACTATTCCGGAGGACGGACAAATAGGATGGACCCATGAGGATGGCGGTGCTGCTTTAGTTTTTCGCGGTAAATTAGTTGGTGTTCTCATCTTCGCTGGATACGATCTACCAGGTGGACCTAAGCCTGATGTTTTTATACGTGTGAATGCGGAGAACGGATATTATAATTGGATTAAATCAATTATTCGTCCATTTTTAAATCCTCACGATGTATCCGCTACCCTGCCTTACCATTATACTGAACAAAGACGAACCATGTTCTATAGAGCCGATCTAAACAATCGATTTGTACATCCACACCCTGCACACTTTTCACATCCTCGACTAGATCCACCCCCACCCCCACCCCCTGTAATTCATGTATAATATTAATGACAAAAATTAGTGTTAAAAACCATTCGAAAAGTAAACCCCGCTTTATTAAAAACTTTTTCCATCCCATTCTTTCTTCGTCACAGATCATCACACAAAGTTTAAATCCCCTTTGTGACAAACATATAATCAATTTTGTTGGTTTAGTTTATTTGAAGCAAACAAATTATTTTTAGAGTAGAAGGTTGCGTTTGCAACACTATATATAAACTTTGAAAAAAGAACCGAATTTTTGAAACAAATAGTTCAATTTTTCACCGAATGGTTGAATTTTTAAATAACAAAGAATTGATTTCAACCTCAAGCAGTTAAATTTTTAATAATGGAATTCAACTTTAAACAAAATAAATGAATTTGCAACAAAAAAATTGAATTTTATTGGAAATAATTAAATTTTAAACCAAAATTATGTATCTTAAAGAGAAAAGATGAAGTTTTACTATAGTAAAATCAACTATTTGAATTTTCAAAAATCAAGAAGATCAATTTGTTACCAAAAACACGAATTTAAAATAAAATACATACATTTGCAACTAAATTGTGAGATTTTGCATTAAAAATGGTCAACTTTGAACCAATAATAAAATATTTAAATCTTCATTAGAGTAAGATTAATTCCAACAAATTGATGAAATCTTTAACCAATATATTAAATATTTCAGAAGGTAGTTCTACATTCAACCAAGTGGTGAAATTTTTAACCAAACAAGATAAAGTGTCAATGCAAAAATTGATTAAATTTGATATTTAGATTATCAGTTAAAAAAAAAGTTTTAGCGCAATTATAGAATTTCTAACTAAAAGAGATTAATTCTGAATAAAAAAATTAACAGTAAAATTTTCAATTAAAAAGAATGAAATTTCAATGCAAATAGTTAGTTTTTCTT
This sequence comes from Belonocnema kinseyi, assembly GCF_010883055.1. Lineage (NCBI taxonomy): Eukaryota > Metazoa > Arthropoda > Insecta > Hymenoptera > Cynipidae > Belonocnema > Belonocnema kinseyi. The sequence goes on from NC_046664.1 coordinate 61,567,824, forward strand.
ATTGGGTTCTATTAATTCAATTCGCATTTAAGAGAAAAACTTAAAAAAGGGGGAAAATGAAAAGTGTTATAAAAACAAGGGAGGAAAAATAAATTCTTTGAAAGAAGGTGAAACAGGAGTGTGGAAAACGTCGATTTTTAATGCCTTTTTATTTTTGAATAGTAATAAATGATAATAATGATAATAATAATTATTATTATTATGAAATAATAACAATTAGGGCTAGGGAAGTGACGAACCCATCGCTCGAGAGCTCCTGATCTTGCAGTCAGCTAAGTTGCATTGGATAACTCCCCAAAGCAACGAATTATGCCGGTTGCATCACCATTATCGTGCGGTGCCACCCACAATAGGCCTCTCTCTGAAGGAGGTCATGGTTCAGTTAGGAGTGGCAATAGGACCGAACCGAGGTTATGACCAGGAAATGACTCTGAAAAAAGCAAAAACATCGTTTTAACTGGTCGGACCAACTTAGTAGGTACATCCTTTCCTGTTACCAAGAAGCTCACTAGCGCGAAGGTGATACATGCAGAGGTTACATGAACGTTGGGTAAATATACACCCGAAATATGCTCATAAAACGCCTCAGTATTTAAGAGGTTAGGTATCTTTTTTACGCAAAGGGGAATATCAAGTTCTTTATCAGGAACAATACAAGATCATCCGGCGAACACACCGTCCGTTTCAGCAAGATCAACATTGCAAATAGCCGATAATACCGATATAAGAACTAGAAAGTCAAAAAGCCACCAAAAAGTCTTTCTCAGGATATACAAATTAGCTGAAGCTAATACCGCTCTCCCTGAATCAGAAAAATTCCACCTTTTTTACTCATCCTTCCACTCTGTTCAACAAATAGCCATGTACTGTAGAAAATCCGCCTAGTCGAGAAGAGATTTAAGTATTATGGGAACAGGTATAGTACAAGTACCCATTAGCTAGATGAAGAAGCTTCAGATATCTCCGTTCTTTGTAAATTTTTCCAGAGGGAACTATCGCAATTACCAGAGGAGGAGTGTTCACTCATTACTGCTGAAAGAGTGAAGAAAGTTATCGCTAGAACTAAGACCTTTTTAGCGTGTTTTTAGCAGTGGTTGGTAGAAGGATGCACGATACTCATCCCTAAGACCGAAGATTTGTCAAGTCCAAAGAACTACTGGCCCATACTTTGTTTAAAATCCAGCTATAAGCTATTCACTGGGATCCTGAAAGAGAGGATATTAGCATCTATCAAGTCGGTGTGGAGTGCAATACTTGAACAACATGGATGCAAGAGAGGACTGGCTGGTTGAAGAAACAACCTGTCACTAGACGGGTGTATTACCCAGGATTCTATCAGGTATCGACGCAATCTGTCAATGGCTTGGATTGAATACCAAAAGGCATTTAATTACGCGAACCAGGAGCTACTTATTAGGCTCTTTAAGCGCCTGAAGGGGCTTCCAAAAATAGTGAGATGTATGTTAGAGCTTATGTTCTTGTGGCGGAAAAATTTTTCATAGCATCTAACAGAAGACGAGTAACTACCAGCTACATCACATATAAGACGGGGTCTTTCAAGGATACTCTTTATGACAGATAATTTTCTGCATCTTTCTCTTGCATTCATCTATAGTGCGCCGAGCAAAAAGCTCTGGATACCTATGTGGCTAGCCGAACAGAAAAAATTTAAGGTCAACCATCTTTAAATATGGACGACCTTAAACTTTTCGCCTTTTCAAAGAGGACCTTAAAACCCTTTAGACGGCCTTTAATACGCATTCTAAAGCAATTGGCATGAGCTTTGGACTGGACAAATTCTTCGAAAAATTTGGGCTTCCAAAATACCTGGAAAGAATAAGATGCAGGCGACCAATATTCTGGCCGTTCCTCCACTGCTCTATACGTGTGGTGCATTAAAATGGAACGTCAATAGGTTTATGCAACTTGACCAAAGCACACGTTAGCTGATGACAATCTACCGAAGTCATTATTATAGATCTTCCGAACCTCGTATATGCCTTCCCACAGAAAAAGCGGGTTGAGGTTTGCTGAGCTTAGTAAGTGTCTTTGTCGAAAAACAGTTCTAGATATAGCCTCCTTAGTTATAAAATGCGGAGATTTTCGAATGCGACTAGTATATCAACATGAAGTTGTCAATGCTGTGGAATTTCTTTAGCGTGCCGCAGATAGAGCCGCAGAGGAGCTTGATTTCCTATTTGATTATAGCGACACTACACGTGGCATCGCATCACTAATACCTTTGGTGTTTAAAAGTCGTGTACAGCAGGCAGAACATTCGCTTCTACTAAGGGAACATGCTTTAAAGCCCATTCATTGTCAATTCTACGGAGTTATAAGTAGAGAAGAGCTATCGATGGGTTTGTCCAACGTGTTTCTTGAATCTGCTGGATTAAGATTGGAGACAGAGGGATCTTTTGCCTCTGAAGACGCCGTTATAGATACCTTAGTTTACGATAAGCGCATCATGAATTTATCTGTTGGCTATGTTCTCAGTGGATGCTCGAAGTATGCATGCTACAGGTACATAGAGAGACACAGTGCGACTCTACAAGTGTTATGTTACCATCTTTGGGATTTATATAGTGTTGATCTAATGCCCGTCCTTCCATACGCCCAGGGGAAACTGCAGTCCGTTATAGAGAATGATCAGTGTAAGGCGAAGGAGGACGAAAAAGGGCGCAATATCACGCTCTTCTTTTCGAGATGAGCAGGCTGTACCAAGGCTACAAAGTCCACCTTGGGATTTTCATAATCGGCTGCCTTTGAAGTATGAAAGCTCAGTTTCTTTTCCAACTCGAAAAATTCCGACTTGCCAGCATCAGGCTAAGTCCATCGCGAGCCAGATGCAAAAAGCTATTCTCCTGGGATCACTTTATCTGGTCCATCAACACTGTTCCTCCTAACATTGTACAAAAGTTGGTAGCTCTTAAAAGGTTTCCAAAGGTGAAACCTTCATCTCCAACTGGGCCGCCTGCCACGTAAGGTTATCCGTGGCCAGAGACCGCACACTAAGGAGCAGTGCTTTAGGAAGTATCTTGCGTAAATTTCCCGTTCTTGCTTAACTTCTAAGATAGAAGTCAATTTAATTTGATAAATTAATCTAATTAATTTAATTATACAAAATAACAATAAAATTCTTTTAAAAGAATGTACAATAATAATTTATATAATAAATAATAAATATATGAAATATAATTAGTATATAATATAAATAAAAATAATTAAATTTATTAATACGATTATTTAAAAATCATGTTGGGTACAGACAAAAAGTGTTGAAACCTTCAGAACCCAAAATTGTATACTGGCAACTGTTGCAGTTTCAGTTTGGAGCTAACTAATAATTGTATCTTCTCCTAGACTTAAGATAATTAGAGTCCAATATGTTAAAGTAATTTTTCTTCGATTTGGATTTTCTGTATTAAAATTAATATCCTACACAAGGTTGTTCCGGTTTTTTGAAAATAAAAAAATTTAGTTATTTTATTTTACATTTTCAAAAAAAAGATGAAAAACATGCAGTGTACAATATTTAGCTTGGTAAAGAAAATCCAATTCCTCTAAAAATTACTTCGACAAATTAGACTCTGACCATCTTAGGTCTGAGAGAAGACAAACTTATTTCATAGTTATTAACGAAAACAATTTTAATGATATAGTTTTAAGCTGCAAAAATATTGTCCAACATTTGTGTACTTGCGAAAAATATTTTAATCTATGGACGAGAGTTGCGTCAATCTCAAGAATTATCTATCAGATAAAGACTTGGCAAATATTTCTGAAAAATTTTGGTGCAGAAATTTTAATTTAGCACTTATACTTATGAATTCTTGTACTAATAAATATAAATGATAAGAAATAAAATTGTTTAAAAAAACAACACTGAGGATGATAAAGGAATTTATTTCCAAGTAAAGCGAATTGTTATTTTCATTTCAGTGATGCTGCCATCATAAGACGGTAGGAAAACACCATTCTTTTGAAAAATTGGGTCACACATTAGGTCACACAATATAAATTATTCTTAATTTTGACACCCTAGTCTTCTGCTTTTGTGCCCGGAAAATGAGTACAAAAATGCAAGTAGCAGTTTTCTGTAAAATTCATGCTAAAGATAATGCCTTTTCGAATTTCTAAAACTTTAATCTTTTATTCGATAAATTAAAAGTTTTCAAGTACTTTTGAATTAACTTGCAGTTTTTAAAGGATCATTAATATTTATTTAAACATTTAATTCGAGTAAATAGTGCAAAGTTACTACTTTTCAGGGTGAATGATAGATTTGATGGATGTTACAAATAATTTTTTTTGTTTTACATATTTGGCAATTCTTCATTAATTTCGATTGGTACTACTTTTTCCCAGCAAATCTTGAAAATCTAGTATTTTTGGATTTTATGACACAAATAACGAATGTTGAAGGTGATATTTTGATTTTAAAATGTTTGAAAAATCTTTAAACAATTTTTCCTCTGTTAATCATAAAACTTTATTATTTTAGGATTTATTTAATGAATGCTATGTGTGATCTTTTTTTCGAGATGGTTTTAAATTATTTAAATAATTCAAATCATTTGCTGTCTTGCTTTTAGGCATTACGCGTAACGACTAATTTTTTATTTTATCTAAAGCAAAATTTGTTATTTAATTCAAAATAAAACATTCTCTTTTTTAAAACTGTTCGAGTATTTCACTGCTTTAAAGATTATTAATTCAGTCAAACGGGACTTTATTCAGTACAATAATATAATAATTGATAATATGTTGGGGTAAAAACAAAATTAAAAAAAGATGATTTATTTATTATACGTGAATTTCCCGGATTAGTTGTTTAAGTTCACATTGTGTAAAAATACGACAAAAATTGATGTATGATCATGATTAGTTAAAATTAGTTGCTTTTTGAATTTTTCGAACAATATTTGAAAACGAATACACACTTTTTCAATGTCTGCATCAATGCCTTCAAGGAAGAAAAAAGAATGTTTTAGAAGGTAAAATAATAATAATAATAGAACGGAAAGACGAATATTCAACGAAAACGTTCAATTTTTAACAAAATAGTCAAATTTCCGAGTTAAAATTTCAATAAAAAAAGTTTCTATTTTAAATGGAAAAAAGTTTAATTAAGCCAATAATGACCACTTTCCAACCAAATAGTTCAATCTTAAAAAAATTCAGAAAAATATAAATTTTCAAGAATTTCAAACTAAAAACTATCTATTTTTTCAAAAAACGGTATAGTTAAATTTTCAGTCGAACTAACAGATTTGTAAACAGGAAGAAACATAGTTAACCAAATTGTTAATCTCTGATGAAAAAGAAGAATTGATGAGCATCGGTTCTAACGCTTATTTGCGAATAATTATTGAAAGTGTAATACTTCTTGATATACGCCGTTGGCAGGAATCGGCGACAGACGAAAGGAATCTTTAAATAGTTCGTATCTGTAATTTTTCACTTTTTTAGTTTCTCAAGGGTACTTTTCCTCTGACGGTACGACGACCTTTGCTTACTCCCTATTTTCCACTATGAAGTTATAAAATTCCATGCGTCCAGGTACAGGTCCAGCCGTCTACCAAAGTTAGGGCATAACCGTTTATAAGGCACTTTAGGTTTCATAATGAAAATTATCCATTTAATAGATTTCTCTGAAATTTTGTTCAGTTCTTTTCTACTGAAAATGTGCACGTAAAAACTGATCACTTGTCCGTAATACTGATTTTTAGGGCAAGAATAACTTTAATTGAAATTAAGAAAATAAATATATAAAATAAGACTTAAAGAACTGCAGTGATTTGATGAACTCAAATGAAAATATAATATAGGTGTACATATTTCCTGATGTCTTTTTATTATATTCCTTCTGTTAATTTTGTTCTCGATTTTATATTACGTTTTTTTTTCATATTAGAATTATTTTTTACATAAATATATTATTAGCTTTTTAAATATGTTCAGATTTTATGATGCGCTTATCTTCGGATTATTTTGTATGTATACTATTAGGTTTAAATTCTTTCTCTTTCTCATTATATATTTGGATTATATTCACATCGATGTATTATTGCGTTTTAAATATTATATTATATTGAGTTTTCATATTCGGATTATTTTATTATTTTTTCTTTACATGAAGATATTATTAGGAGTCAACTATGTTCTCCTTTTATTGCATTTCTAAATTTTATTATATACGAATTTCTATATGTACGTTTTTGTAATAAGCTCATTTAATATTTAGTAATTAGTTTAAAGGTATCAGCGTATTTTCGTCAAATGTAATTAAATCTTACAGGATCTGTGATATGATATTTTTATGGAAGTAAAAACACGAAATTAATAAAAAACATATTTGGCTTTAATTCACGCTAAAGTAAAATAAAATTGCGAAGCTAACCGATAAGAAAAAATGAATATAAAACATAAGAAAATATTAAATCTTGACAAAGAATTTGAAATAATATCGAAGTTTTCTTATGTACTTCGTCACGATATCAAACGCAAAGTTCCCGAGACCTAATGTGCGAGATCTTTTAAAGGCTCGCACCTCCTAACTTCTCCTCCTTCGACCACCCCCAATTGTCCATCACTCTCGCAGCGTTTCCCTACAGCCACACAGCCACGGATACATATGTGTGTGTATGATGTATTAGGTTTGAAGTGTGGGATATTGGGTATGGGGGATAGGCCAATGTTAAGAGAGAGAGAAAGACAAAGGGGAATGATGTTAATGTTTATGCTCTGAATCTTCTTAATTTTTTATAATACCCTGTTTAGTTTTTCTACTGGAATTTCAACTGACTTTTTTTCAATCATAAATTAAACCAAGTTATTTTATTTTAGTTGACGGTGTCATCTGACTCTTTTGTTTATCGATAACGAAACCAAGTTTTTTTAGCTAATTACAGGTAATTTTAACATTTTCCTGACAAGACACAAATGATGATCCCAACAATAAAACATCATGCAGATAAACCGATGAAACTAACCCTCAGGTTCTTAAATATGATACTACAGGTTTCAAAATTTTTGTAAAGACATAGGGTGCAACATTTAACCCAAAGGGTAAACACCCGAATTCATAAATTGCTCCTGAAAAATTAAATCCGATGTATTTTTTGTCTGAATCTGAGATAGGTACGAGATCATAGGCATCTTTGAGATCGACGGTAGCCATATAACAATTCGGAGAAAGTAGTTTACGAACTGTTTTCTCATCTTCGAGTTTAAAATGATCTGTTTTTATGAACTAGTGAAGATATTTGAGATTTAAAATTAGTTGATTGGAGTCACCGGGTTTTAGAGCCAAAAATATTGTTGACAGAAATTGCCCCTCGATGGGCTGAATTTTCTAAATGGCACATTTTTTATAACCTCTTCTACTCTTACTGCCAAATCTGAATGCAAGGCTGAAGCTACAGTTGTCTCTTCCCTTGAGTTTTCGTTTTCCGAATTATCAGTCAGTATTTCCGGATTTTCCACAGAAGTTTTTGGTTGATTCTGCTTAGAATCCTTTGAGTCAGATCCTACTGCAATGGGGTGAATATCACGCCACCTTCAAGCTAGAAGTGAGCTTATCACTTTGGAGTGGAGCATGACACTAAGTTGGAGTGGAGAATGACTGTATAGCTTGGAGTGGCTGGCCGCTGCTCACAGCAAATGTTGTGACTGGTCGCTGCAATTGGTGCAAGTGGTCACTCCAAATGATGTCACTGGTTGCTTCAAATGGCGTGGTTGGTCGCTACAATTAGTGTGACTACTCTCTGCAATTGGTGTGAGTGGTCACTCCAAATGGTGTCACTGGTCGCTTCAAATGATTTCACCGGTGGCTTTACATGGCGTAAGCGCGTCTCTTCGATTTGGAGTGAGCTGAGTGACACCAACGGATTCAGTGACAAACCTGACTCCGTCTGACTCGATTGCATTCATTTAATAAATTATTTAAAAAAGGATAAACGCTTAAAGAATGTAAAAATATTTATTGTATTAAACAATCTTTCATTTTATCTATAATTATAATGATTGCCTATATTAATTAAATTCACACTTTTGAAATTTTATAATAATTAAATTTCTATTTTTACTGGAACATTACTGTTCTCCACCCTGAAACAAAAATCAGATTCAATTATTTGTATTATTTATTATCATTATCATTTCAATTAGTTCAATCCCGTCTAGACGTTTTAATAATTTTATTAAACCGTTAAGTAAAATATTTGAAATGTATCCTTACCCAACTGTCAGTGGAGGGCTGCGTTCTTGAACGTTTAATAGGATGGCCTTCATAGCAGCACAAAATGGACGCGTCTCCATCGCCTTCCTTAGACTCCAAAAATTTCGCTAAAGCGTTAGGAGTTTTACAAAACTCCTAAAGAGACACATTTTGTAATTTAAAATTAGTCCTTAATTTTGTACTGCAGCGAGATTTAGTGTTTTTATTGTGGTACAACTGTGCCCTATCCTTTAGCATTGCATTTCAATTCCGCTGCCAACTGCATGCAATCATAATTAAACTGCTTTTAATTCTTATTCCACGCGAATATTTTATAATTTTATAAAGATTTTGCATTCTAAATGCATGAAGCCTATTCGCGGAACATATAAATGAATAAAATTCTTTAATATTGTTCTTAAAAATATCGACAATTGTGCGCACAATTCTTGGCATTGTCGCTTTCGCTATCTCTTTTGCTCATATGCTTACTGCTTGTTTCTTATTCAGATTCGTTGTTTTTGTCGGTAAAACAGCGAGCGAGCAAGCCATGAGCGTTGCCATGATTCTCGAATACAAGTGCTCAATTTCGTGAATTCGCCAATTTAATCCCGTATAACTGTTCTTCTGCCGACATAATCATTTCGAAACTTCGCCTCCTAAATCTCAAAGTCATACTTTACAATATACTTAATTTTTACGTCGATCCTATTACTACGAATAATTTTTCGGAGGGAAAGGAGTGAAAATCCACGTGCTGCCATGAAAGCCCATGTCAAATTCTGATCACTTGGCTCTCGCTGCAGCACAACCTTAACAGCATCCACATTTTCTATAACTCACTGAAATATAATAGTAATTCCAGGACACTCACCATCACAAAGTTCTAGGTATTCATTCAAACTGCACTGGTGGGGGAATAACGTCACAGAGTTCTCGCACCAGTCGATATGACGTCACAAAGTTGTCGCATGAGTGGTGTGACAGGCATGGTTACGCTTATTTGGTGTGACAAGAGCCACTGTATTTTCGTGTGGAAGATTCACACCAACGGAAACTGTCAAGCTCCTCACTTCAATGGTGTGGATAAACCTTTGTAATGGAGTGGCAGAAGCATTCACTTCAATCTTGCATTGACATTTTGACTCCAAGGAATTTAGAGAGTTCCAGCTGTGAGCCATTGGGGACAGGAGGATCGGTATCCTGCTCCGCAGACTTGTCATAATAACTATAATCGTAATCATAATGGCCATAACAGCGATTGCAACTCTGTTTCTCAGAACAAGTATCACCACGATTGTCTGGACCTACTCTACGTATACTCTATATATACTGAGTATGAACTTTTTACCGATAAAATTTATTTCTACAGAAGCGGCCTCTAGTATTCTGATATAAAAACATTAATTTCAATATCGGGCGATACAAATATACAATTGTTACCTTTGAGCTCTGAGAGCTGGATGACGCATACTTACGTACAGAAACTACATTTACAGCTGATGGCCTCTTTCCTCCAGTTTTGATGGTATATGTGGTTGTCCATGAGTGCACGCAATGTGTAGGTCTGCCTCTCTCAAACTTATTTCTAAGCGTCATTGCTGCTTCTTCCGAGGAGAACGTCACTCTGACGGGTTTTGATCTGACCATCACCTGCTAAATTTGACCCACTCTATAAACGTTTATAATTTCGGAAGTGCCATCCAGGAGATAGCCTACAATCTTAGTCAGGTCAGCTTTAAGATTAAATTACCACTCTTCTTTAGCATTCTCTATTACTTCAGCATGCTCGGGAAATCCAAAAATGATTGAGTTCGTTTTTATCGCTTTTCTTTCCCTTGATTCTTTTATAACATTAGATATAATATTATTAACTTCTCTTTTGTTAAGGTTTGACCTTTCTTAGAAATGTTTTTCCTGTATTTCTTTTATTGATGTCTTGACCACTTCTATCCTGGATATGAGCTCTTCGACTGCTTGTGTATTTTTTCCTGCCTTTATGTCAACTGAGTAAATACCTTTCATCTGATTTTTCTGTACTTCACAAAGGTATTATTTTATCTGATCTTTAAATTAAGATTTATGGTATTCCTTCAGAAAAATGTGATATTTTGCAATTATCTCATCCAGATACTCTCTGGTAAAGAGGATTGGAGATTTTGACCTAGGGCCGCAACATTTAGTATAGACTCCTTGTGGCAGATGTTTTCCCTGGTTTACGCAGCCCGGATGGTAGAAAGCGCCGCATCTTTCAATGTGATTACATCAGTTGCGATGGTACGATTACAACGTCGACAGCATCTCTCTTCATCCTTAGTATAGGTGTTTCTTTGGGCGACATGTTATGTGTGACTAGCGATATTTACATAAAACAGCTAATTCTAGGAGGTAGCACGGATCCTTCTTCCGTAGATTTCCGAAATTTAAATCCTCGCAGCTTCTCTGGTCTTCCATATTTAGCCGTCAATACGCCTGGTAACGACCATTATGATTAGTAAGGATTTGTGCCACCATTTTCTTTTTTGGAATTTCCAGAGAGCTTGAAGTAAAGACTTTCTAACGCCACTATAGGAGCCTAGCTATATAGATTAGACTATTAGTCCTCATAAGAAAATACGTAGAAAAACTTTTAAAAAATTTATTTCAGCACATTCTCTGAAAATCCGGACTAAGCCGTCGGCCTTCGTGCTGTATGGTGGTACTTGAGGTGAGGAGACTTCCTGAAGCTCAAAAGTAGATAGATAAGCGTTTATTTTTCGGCTAGCTGGCTCTAAACAATTAATTCGCTTTCACTTCCACGTTTTAACAGAGATTTGTTAACACTAACTCATAAGAACTAAAATCTATCCACACCTTATCTCTAAGACCGCTCGCTCTTATAGCCTTGCCTTGTTCACTTGGCCTCGCCTGGCACGCATATCCATACTTTCTTGCTTTGCCTCGCATCGCCAACTTCTGCCTCCGCCGCTAATAACCTAATACTTATCTACTATCTACAATATTTATCTTTTCTGCTCCACTCATCTTTCTCCTTTCTTCTCTTCTCCTCCATCTTACCTAAAACCCCTTTCGCCCAAGCTACTGAACTCTTGTCCCTTCTGATTTATAATAATACCTCCATACTTATCCTACTACTTCCTACCTGCTCAAACTTCTCCAACCATTACTTCACTTTTGCATCCCCCTTCCCGCACAAGTCACACATCCTGTTTTCTCTAGAAAGCAATCCATTCGTTCTAAAATACCTTTGCCTTTTAACTTCCACCTTCCCTCACTCTCCTGTTATACTTCTCCCACCAGAACTCCCTAACCAGCTTACTTCCGCCCACTTCCCAAAATTTCTCCTCATATTTATACGCACTACTTCCTGCTATAATCTCTACACTTATTCTCTCCATCTTCCTCCTGACAATATAAGTAGGTGTATTCACTAGCGACATGAACAATTTCATTCTCCTTTCAAAATGAACTGCGAACAACTTTTCCGCATCCAACTGTAACCTATTTTGATCAAGGTATCTTCTTAACCTTTCCATCATCTCCAATAAGGCTTCCTCACTCTTTGGTAGCTGCACTACGTCATCTGCATACGCAAGTGACCATAGCTTTAACTCTCCTACCCTAACTTCTCTTATTCATCCGGCCGCTAGCTTACTTTCGGCATTCGCTACTAAAATCGCATAAAGTGTTGGGATAAGCGGACAACTTTGCTTTAACCCTTTATCCATCTAGAAACTTTCCGAAACTCCCTCCCTCTTCTCGCAATGTCTTTCCCCTCTTTCCACTTCTTTACTTCCTTTTTACCTATCTTTTCTTTTTTTGAGAATGCCTATCCCATGGCGGGCTTATCATTCCTTTTTTCTTCCTGAATATCTTCTTTTGCATACACTCTTTCACTTTCTCTTCCAAATCCTCCCATATCTCTTCCATTGAATCCCCCCAAAGCGTATTCCTGCAAGCATTAAAAGAAATATATACTGGTAGCCAAACGAGTGTTAGGGATAATAGAAAACTGAGCGATTGGCTCGATATTATGCAAGGTTTTCGATGCATGGGCTTTGAAATTAACACAAAACAAAAATTATAGTATTCGAAGAAAAGATTGAGAAACAAATTGCAACATTATTTTAAATTATGAAAGAATAGAAAAAGTTGATCAGTAGATATTCGATAGTGACGAAAAGATAGTTGAGGAGTTAGATAGGCGCATAAACGAGTTTAAGCATTCATACAATTTTTAATTATAAGGGCAGCTGTCCAACATGCTCAGCCCAGAAATGCGAAATTGCCGGCACTCTAGTTTCTCACAAATTTGACTGACACAAATAACAGAAAAGTTTCTTGAAGTTTATATTCATAGTTCCTTTGTGAATCAAAAAAAGTTAAATAATTACCATTTTTGGCAAAATGACCGCTATTTCAACAAAAAAGTTGATTTTTACCCAAAATTTTGCATGGAATTGTTTAAAAAATAATTGTTTAACAATATTTTTTCCCAGTTTAGACTGGTTCACAAAAAAGATGATCATTTTAACCATATGTATATGCAAGGAGAACTCAATCAGTCAAATACTTTTTGAGTCATCTTGCCGGCAATGTTGGAAAATGTGAAACCGAGAAAAACACTTTTTTAAATATTTACTTAAATGTTAAAAGTTGTTGAAAAAAAATTTTTTTTTGGTTTCTCATTGTTTTTTTTTTCGTTATTGGTCATTCCAGCAGCATACATCGGCTAAAAATATTTCGGAGTTGATTAGACGTGGCCTCGGCCCCACCACTCTTCGGCCGGCCATCACACAGCATCGGCCTGCTAGCGCGAAGCCCGCGGGGCCTGTTTTAGTGAATAAAGAGGATACCTGCGATTCTGAAACTTTTGCAGCATGTTTTTGGGATGCCAAGCTTCTTTTTATGCAAAAAAAAATCGATTTTTTGAAGCCCTTGTATGGGTCGCCCCCGTTAAGCAGGTTATCAGTAGAGCAGGGCCCATTATCAGAAGTAAAAACACATCAAGTGAAGGTAAAACAGCAATATATAATTCTAAATTTCTACCGAGTGTGCTGTGCGGTATTGACATGAACTTCTTGCGCATAATATACGGGAAAATTTTGATGAAAAAGTGAACAGCCAGATAATCCTCAAAGAATGTGGCCCAGCAGAAACACTAGAAGACACGGAGAAACTTAATCGGTTAAGATGGTTCGAGCATGTTGAGAGGATGAAGGATGAACGGTTAACGAAACAAGTCTATAAAGGTGAAGAAATTGGCAGCGTACCCAGAGGCAAAGCACAGAAAGAATGGTTAGAATGTTTGAATAAGACCTTAGTTAGGAGAAACATATACAGCAAGAGAAGTATGCCAGGACAGAAAAGTATTGTGACAAATAGTTAATAAGAAGAGTGTCAGTAGAGTAAATGACACCGGAAACAAAAAATCGATCAGCAACCTGAGTCGGAGCAGTGCTTTGGAACGAACGTGCTAATTAAATAAATAGCACAAGGATTCTAGATCAATCTAAAAAGTTTGTAGCTTCTTCCTTACGTTACTCCCTTCATCACCGAGTGAGTGTCGCCGAACCCTAAAGGGAAATGGCTTAAAGGTATAATAATAAAAGTAGCCGCCCTGTATAGTAAAACGAATACAAAATTAATACTATGAAATTACTATTAATAAAGTATTTACGAACCTTGCATTATGAGGGAAAATAATTTCATGCATCAAGCGAGGTTGTTTAAAAGAGGGATAATAATGAGCGGAAAGGGTTAGTGAAAACTAAGTGGGAAAGCTTGCGTAATGTTCTGATGGGGTATGTGCACATTGTTTTACACATAAGATACAGTATAATTGGAGCAGGTAAAGGTCAAAAGTTGCATATCTTTGTACAATGCACATGCATCATATTGGATACTAGTATTATTACCAGATGTTCTCAGGTCATTACATTTTCTTAATTCTTTTAATTACATTCTTACAGAGTACACATTTGCAACAATTATACCCGTGAATGATCAAATTGTGGGGGGGGGGGGGGGGGGGGTGAAGTGATAGTAACATTGGAAAATTAGATAACAGAACGTTTTCCTGATAATAAATTTACAGTTAATTAATAACTTAATTTTAAAAAAGCACTTCCATAGTTCAGACTATACACTCATTTTCCTATTTCCCTCTACTTCCTTTTTTTAAATTATTCTTTTCTCCTCTGCTGTCAGGAACTGTCTCTTGCCCGTTCTTCTCGTGTTTTGCTAACATGTGAACTGAATTAATTGAACATATTTAAAAAGTCCAATTATTTTTAGTTTAAAAGTCTACTATTATATTTTTGGTTTGGAATTTATCTCGTTTGGTTAAAAATTTTAGTATTTAATCCAGACATCTCGTAAAAAAAAGTTCTTTTGCTGTACATTAAGTAGGTAATGCGGGTATTTTGCTGAAACGGTTTATTAAAGTTTCCTGATAAAAATTCCAGGTTTACTAGAAATGAAAACAGTGCGTCCCGGAGATATTTTTGAAAAAAATTCTAAAAACTGTGTTTGCGTAGACTGGCTCGCCCCATTTTACTTTAGAGCAAAATGTTCCACACGAAATTTAACTAGAGGAAATTCTGAAAAAGTTAAAGAAGAACAAACATCCTGGTTGCAATAGGTAGCGAGTTATGAACCTTCAAAGCATCCGGATGTTTTTGAAAAAATATAATAGATGAAAAGAAACCATGCTGAAATTTGTATCTGAACTTTGGAACCTGTTCATTTTATTACAAAAAATGTTAAAAAATAAAATAGCTTTCTCGTTCAAATTAATTTTTTTAAGCGTTGGGGAAGGAGATCGAATAATTCACTTGCAAAATACAATGATATTTAAAAAAAATGGTATTCGTTGAGGTTCGCTTATTATTTCTACACAAATATAAATTAAAAGTACAACTAAAGATTTCAGAAAAAAATAATCTTTCTAGAATTACTCTAAGAGAAGAAAATTATAAATATTAATAAATTCTTGAAGCAACTATAATCTTTAACTTGCCTTATTTATAACTTTACTAAGTAAAACGGAGGCTAAAAGTTAGCATTTTTTAAAAGAACCCGAAACTATCTAGCATTAGTAAAGAAGAAAATAGATATAACCAATCATGATTTGTTTTAGTAATTATGATTCCTAAATTCAATTATTTATTATTAACTCACTGCAAGTAAAAAGGAATAAAATAGTTGAAAATTTCAGAAAGAAACCGAAACTTTCTAGCATTATTCAAATTTAGCATTATTAAAAATAGTAATAAATTGTTCAAATAATGAAATTTGTTAACATTAATGAATTAGTTAACTTACGGTTATTTAAAATTGGACAAAAAGTGGAATTAAAAAAAAAACTGTAATTTTTTAGCATCACCTTTGAGTTTCTGGAAAATTCATCAAAGTAACTTATTTCGAGCATCAAAGTTCTTACAATGTACTGAAATTCTTGAAAATCCTACAAAATTCCGTAAAATCCTTTGAAGTTCCTTGAAAATTATTTAAAATATTTGGAAATCCTTGAAAATCCCTTTAAATATTTTCAAATATTTCAGTTTAACCCGATAAAATTAAAAACTGTACAATAATTTTGCTGGTGAGAGCAATTAAAAAAATCTTCCCGCTGTGCGGGTTCATTCTCCTGGGGTTTTTGAATGTTAACTTTTCCAGGTTTTTTCTAACTATAGAAACAGAGAAAAAAATATAATGGAGGTTACCCCCTTCCCCCTCTACTAACTTATCAAATATGGCGGCTAACGGTTTGAAATTTTGTAAAAAAATTTTTGATTGTATGCTTCAAGATGGCTGACTCAACAATTAATTACCTTCGGGGACATTTTTGCTTGTTTAATTTAAAATAATGTATGTTGAAGAAATTGCAAAAACACCGTCTTTAATAAGAATTTGATAGAAAACTGCTATTTCGAGTTTTTTTGCATTTTCCGGGCAAAATAAATATGGAAGAGGGGTGTCTGAATAAAAAATTTATTGTGTGAAAAGCATTCCTTAAATATTCATTGAGAGTTGAATATAAATTAATTCACAAAAAGTTTATAGCAAGTTCTTTTTTTTTCTTTATCGAGCCTTTCCCATTTGAAAACCACAAAATTTATTTTACTGGATAATGTAAAAATTGCAGGTGCAGGGGGGGGGGGGTGTTTCATTAAAAAACAGTAGTCAAATTTTAAAGGTATAAATTTGCACTACCCTAGTATCAATCCCTAATATCAATATGTAAAGTGAAGCTGAAATTTATAATTGAACTAGGAAAAATTAACTTTTATGCTAAATTCTATTATAAATCTTAATGAATAGCACGTCCAGCAATACGTTGAAAATGTATTTTTTATGTTTCTTTAAATGTTTAAGAGCAAAATAATAAAAGTACAGTAGCAGATTGCTACGCACGCGGGGTTGATAGTTTGTAAATGATAATAATAATCTGCTAATTTCAAGGACTTGTAAGTAAATAGAAAATGTTTCATTCGTACTAAATTTATTGCAATTTTCTCGCTATGATAAATTTTCTATGAAATTAGGAAAAAATTTTTGGTTCTCGTATTTTAAAAATAGAAACAGTTTGTCAATATGGCCTTCCCATCGTTGGAATAGAATTAAAACTGCTACAACATTGCGTCCTTTCATTAAACTTTTCTATTTTTTTACATTTTTCATATTTTTAACTTCTTAAAATTATTATTTAGAGTTCTAAATAATTTTATTTTTCCTAAGAAATTAGTTTTCCAATATTGAGTTAGGACATTTCTTCATTGCTCGAATTATTAATTTTGTATTAATCTCTAGTGGCTCACTTTTCGCTAATCCAATCTGAAAAAATTCACAAGTAATTATTTAAATTTAACCAATTTTGATTCAAAGAGCAAAAATTCTTAAAACCGAAATATGCTTCTCTAAGTTGTAAAATCTATGATTATCCCCCTCGTGACATTTTCTCGTACAGCGAAGTAGTATTTTGTTTAAAATATGTCATTTTTTGTAGGATATTAATCTTCTTCGGGACTAATTCACCTTTTTGTTCGAAACAACATTTCTTTGTTCAAAAATTTAGCTGTTAGGTTGAAAATTTCTGAAAAATTCAAAAGTTGTTTAACAATTCATACATTTTTTTAATGACTATTTTTTTGTTGAAAATGATTTTTTTTTGTTGAAAATTCATTCATTTAGTTGAAAATTATTTGCTTTTTATTAAAATTTTTTTTTCATCTAAAAATGTAACTATTCTATTTCTTATGAAAACTTGATCTTTTTTCCAGAGACATTTAATCTTATGCGTTGAAAATGCCGCGGTTTGAATGAAAACCTATTGGTTGGAGATCCTGTTTTTTAAAATAAAATTTATATTTTGTTTGGGAAATTCCTTTAAAAATTCAAAATTTGTTTGAAAATTTATGTATTTTGTAAAGAATTAACCTTATTTGGTATAAAATTAATCTTTTTGTTTGAAAGTTCATGCCTTTGGTTGCAAATTAATTTTTAAATTGAAAATTTGTCTAACTAGGGGAAAATTTAAATACAATTTTTATTTTTTATGGACAATTTTTCACTATTTGATTAAAAATGCATTACTTTGGTTGAACATTCTCGATCTTAGGTCACAATTAATTTCTTTGCTTCAAAATCCACTTATTTTGTTAAAAAACTTGTCTTTATATATTGAAGTTTAGTAGCTCTGGGTTATAAATTCAATTTTATCGTCAAAAATCATTATTTTCGAAGACTAGAAATTTTGGATGAATTTTTTTTCTTTCTTTGCTAAAGAAAATATTATGGCAAAAAAGCCCTTTTGAAGAAAATTCCACATTTTGCTTTAAAAATAATTCTGCTTATTTTCAGGATTCAAATGCTTTGTTGAAAACTAGTATGTTTTGGTTTAATTCAACTGCTTTTAATTATAAATTAAACTATTTGTTGGTGGAACTATCAATTATTACACTTTTTAAAATATTTTCTCATCAAAGATTTGTCATTGATTAATCGTAAAACTGCTGATTAAATATTAAATCAATTATTTTAAAATGTCGGCATTTTGAATCTTTGCAAATCTCAATAAAATGAGTAGTTACAAATTATAGGTTTTGGTAAGTCAATTCATTTATACCACTCGTTATTTAAGTTTTATCAGTAGGTTTGACATTAATGGATTTTTCGCAAAGAAAATTAAATTAACCAAGTGCTTCAAAATTTTCAGAGCCTTTGAATAGCAAGCGCCGAAACATAACATTAGGGAAGAAGTTTTAGTTTAAAAAAATAATTAAATAAATTTAAACAATGCAATAAGAATATTGAAAAATAATAATTTTTTAACTATTGTAAAAATAACATTTTTGATTGATATTGGAAAATAAACTTACTTTTACTCGTGTCAAATACAAATTCCAATTATTTTAAATACGTCTGGCTTCGGGTAAATAATAAATTTTTCATCAATAAATTTTTTATTTTTCTAATTTTTATTACACACATGAATGTGAATTTCGCAAAATTCTTTCCTTCGAGCTTATTATTTTAGCCACTCGGCATTGAGGAAAAGTGACAACAATACTTTCGACATTTTCATGACAAATCGATTTTTAGTGAAGGACAAATAGCATGCACGCTTCTGGACATTTTTTAACAGATATTTAATTTGTAGGATCATGAATAACAATTTTTGAAAATGAAAAACGTCTTCACGCAAAAACATTTCAGTTTTAGACCCTTTTTAGAGGGTGCCGCCAGATTTTAAAAATGAACTTTTAATGTAACTCAGCGACGATTTTTTTAGTAACATGGAATTTTGATTCGACGAACTTTCAATCAAATTAAAGAATTCTTAACGAAAATTTGAATATTCAACCAAAAAAGATTAATTTTTTAACAAAAAGGTTAATTTAATATCTACCCAAAGATTACAAATTTTCAACAAAATATATGAATTTTAAATGAAACAGTTGAAGTTTTAACAAGAAAAAATGAATTTTTGAAAAAAAAAAGATTAATTTAATAGCGAAAAATACGATTTTTTAGTGAGCTTTAAAAATTCACAACCAAAAACTTGAAGTTTTGAGAAAGAAAATTTTTTAATTAAAAAAAGTAGTTTGACTCTAAAACGTATTTTTACATTTTAACTAAAAATATAAATTTTTTACGTCATGTTTTTGAGAAAATAGGCCCTGAAACCCCTAAAAATGAGCCGTATTTCAAACATTCTCAACCAGAAAACTTAATAAAAAAAAAGAATGTACCGCAAAAAAAGATTTGTTAACACAATTCTAGAATTCTGAACCAAAGAGTTGAATTTTTAAATAAAAAAGTTTAATTTTTGAACAAAAAGTTTAATCTACTACCAAAAAATACATGAATTTCCATCCAAAAAGTTAAATTAATAACTAAAAAATGAATTTTTACGACAAAAGATTAATTTACTGTCAAGAACAAACCATATTTTTCAAATTCAAGAAATCTTCACCAAGAATTTGAATTTTCAAGTAAAAAGATCAATTTTTGAACAAAAAGATTAATTTACTACCAAAAGAGACAAAAAAATGAGATTTTAATCAAATTGAAGAATTGTCAACCAGAAAGTTTAATTTTGAATCAAAAAAGATTAATTTACTACCAATAAAGATACATTATTAATAAAAATGAAGAACTCTCAACCAAACAGTTAAATTTTCAACTAAAAACATGAATTTATTAACAAAAAGATTTATTTTTCTACCAACCACATTCGTCATCTAAAAACCCTCCCCTCTTCCTCACCTGTTAACAACCGTAGGTTTTGTGAGAAACCCCCGTTCCCCCGAAAATGGTTGCGTAGTTTATGGACGATCCTTTACTCAAAATTTAACTCTTCCGGTTCAATTTAGTTAAAATTCATCTCTTTGGTTTACATTAACTTTTTAAAATAAAAATTTAACTATTTAATGTTTGGTTCAAAAATTATATTATTTTTGTAAAAAATTCGTCTTTTTGGTATATCGAGTGACCCATTTTAAACTATGGATCCAAATATCTTCTAAACTACCCTATCTTCGAAAAAAAAACGGTGCAGACAAAAGTTGACCAGGACATGCAAGGCCATTTAACTGTACCATTTATTTGAACTTGGAGTCAATTTTCAAGGTCATTACAAGGATAAGATGATTTTTTAAAATGGAAAACCCTAGTTTTTACTTCAGATTTGAATAGAGCAGAAAATTTTTGGACAAAAATGTACTATGGTAATCTTGTTTTGGGACCTTGGACAGATCAAAAATCAAGGTCAAATTGACCTTCAGGTCCATTTTCAAGTTAATTTAAAGGTCAGGACGAATTTTTAAAATAGAAATCCTTAATTTAGACTGCGAACACGTAAAAAATGGGAAATTGTACGTGAAATTAAGTATTTTTTAAACTTTTACATTGGCCTGTAGAAGGAAATATCAAGGCCAATTATTTAAAAAGCGCATAGAAGCTTTTTTTTAATTTACTGGTTTTCTTAGATATCGCAACGTGAAGGTGCCTTTAACAAGTACAAGATAAGTTGCACAAATATCGGCGACCTTTACTAACTTGACCTTCAAGTGTATTTTCAAGGTTTCTGAAGGTCTACGTTATTTTTTTAAATGAAACAGTTGCAAAAAATGGAAGTACCTTCACCTTACTTTTAGCGTGACTCGAAAACAACGATGTGGACGCAGTGAGTTCTGTTTCCTTTGGGGTGCTTCATTATCGTGAGTCCTGTCGCCTCTCACGTCTAGGGTACTTTATCTTACATCACCGGATTTTTATTAATGAAGATACGTAAAAAATGTTGTTTTCTTTTTGTCAACGGTAACTTCGAACATCCTAAACGTGAGACTGAAAGAGAGTTACGATAATGAAATACTCTAAAATAGGGATTTCTATTTTCTTAACCTTCTTAACCTTTAAATGACCTTAAAAATGTATCTAAAGGTTGAGGGTGACAAGTTGGTTAAGTTAGTTTACAATTCTAAATTTTATCGACTTTTTAAAGCATCTTAAATGCTTGCTTTACCTAGAAAACCACGACAGTTCAGAAGAAAGGCATCTGATCGTTTTTTTTTATATATGACTATGATTTTTTACCTTTCTAAGGTCCCAAAAACAAGATTTCCCCAATGCTATTTTGAGGTGAAATTTTCCACTCTATTGTCATGCACAGTCAGAAAAAGGGGTTTCCATTTGAAACAAACATCTTAACCTTGAAATGACCTATAAATTTACCTCAAGGCCAAAGTAAATAGTACCGTTAAATGGTGTCCTAAGTCCTGGTCAACTTCTGTCTGAACCGTTTTTTTAGATGGGGTACTTTAGAAGATATTTGGATCTATAGATTAAAATGGGTCACCCACATGATACATAATACGGTAGTTGTGCTTTTTCAGATATTGTAAAATAATCTACAAATTACATTTTTTATGATTAACCTTGGCTCCTTATTTTTTACTCATTTTTATTCTTAGCCACTCTGAAAAATCTATCATTTCACTAATGAACTTGACCTTCAATTCAAGACACTAAAATAGGTACATTCGAGAAATCCTGTTTTTTTTGGGGGGGGGGGGGGTCACAATTTCTTAAAACATATGGACACTTAACAAAAACTGAAAAGCCGGAATTCAAATTTTTAACAAATCTAATGTTTTCTCTAATTAGCATGTAAAGATTGGGAAGAATGGTTTTTTTATAGAATAATGGAAAAAGTCAAAATACTAATTCAATTATATAAATATGAAGTCTTTGTTACATTATCAAAATATGCTATTATTAAATTAGTAAGCTCTGAGGTTGAATACTATAATTTTTGATATACATGGATTTCCTATAAGTTTGATTTGTTAAAAATTAAACGTAACAGTGATGGTTTACCCCCTTCCTTGGCCCCTCTCACCAAAAGACTTCCATCTAATTCAATTAATCACATCTCACTAAGTCATATTTAAAGTTTTGGGTTTACAAAAATTATCTACTGACTACTATTATGGAATTTCCGGTAAAACTTGCCGGTCAAGCGCTAGTGGTAGTATTACGAAATTTCACGTAACGGTGATCCTGAGCTAGCTAAACAAATTTAATTGAAATTAAGAAATGGAGTTGAATTTTTTTTTTAATTCAGCGAAACACTTCCGAGTGATTTGAATGTCAGGTTTACGTATCTATTTATAAAGCAGAGCAAATAAAATTTGAGATAAAAGGCGAAAGCAGCGCATAGTTTTCCAATTATTCTTGACATCGGTCTAACAGCTAACAGTTTAACAAAAGTATAATTTCATTGTCTAAAGTGTTTAATTTCGTGGATGAAATGTCCGAAAAAATATTTTTTCATCTTTTAATTCTTTGTGGCATTCTCTGTCAAGGAATTCTTGGGACTCTTTTGGAAGATGATGATGGTAAGTAAAGTATTATTGTCAATAAATATTAGGATGGAGCGAAGCACGGGGATTTATGACTATTCATTTTTTATTCAAATTGTTAGTTTTTGGATTATTCAACATAACTCGAAAATCATTAAAAATGAAAAAATCATAAAATTCACAATTAAATGAATGATTTGAAAAAGGGTGTAGTCGGAAAAGAATTTGAAGGCGAAAATTTTTTTTCTTATCGCTTCTTACCAAATAAAATAAGATTATATTAAGATCGTAATAAATGATAGCTTATTTTATTGAAAAAATTAATTAATTAAATTACTTGAGGAATACAATGTCATCATCATACTCGCGCTTTTATGCATTATTAATATCCTAAATTTTATTTCAGATTTTTTTATTTGATCCTTAAATCTAAATTAGTGAAATTTCACTAATAACTGGTAGAATTCTACTAATTCAATTAGACCATATATAGCAAATAAATATAAGCAGAAAATTACTAATTCTATATGAAATACTATGAATCGCATAATGAAAACATATGAATTTATATAGGGCTTCTTAAAACAAAAATGGAACTTTAAAAATTTTTAGTTAAAAAAATTAACTTTAAAACAAAACTAATTTTCAGCCGGTTAAATTTAAATGAATTTTCAACCAAATAGTTTAATTTTTTATCAAGTTGTTGAATTTTCGAGGCAAACAGAGAATTTTTCTACCAAAACATAAGAATTTTCAACGATATAAAAGTAGTTGAATTTTATACCTTCAAGGTGCAACCAAATGGTCGATATTTTCAGACCAAAAGATTAAATTTCGATCTAAAACAGTTAGATGTTCTTGCTAAAAAGATGAAAATTTGAAAAACATTTGAATTAGAGTCTGAGAGGTCGAATCTTTAATAAAAAAGATGATTTTCCAACAAAGAAGTTTATTTTCAACACAGAAAGATAACTTTTCTACAATAAATGATGAATTTTCTACCAAAAGACAAATTTTCAATAAAATATTAGAGAACTTAAATATACAAATGAAATTTGAATCCAGAAAGATTAATTTTAAACCAAATAGTTGTATTTTTAACAAAAAAGTTTTTTTTATCAAAAATGGAATAATAAAGTTGTCAGTTAAGAAACCTAATTAGAAAAAAACTTTAGGCATTTTAATTAAATAAAAAATACTAATTTGTAACCGAATAGTTGAATTCACAACCAAAAATATTAATTTCCAAAAAGTTAATTTTCCACCAAATAGTTTAATTTTCTACCAAACTGTTGAATTTTTAAGCCAAATAGACAAATGAAAATTATAAAATATGTAAACCTAAAAGGATTAAAGATTCAATTTGTAGTACAAAAAGACGAATTTTAAAAATAACATGAATCAATTTTCAGCCAAGTTCCTGATTTTTAACTGAAAAAATAGAATTTTAGGTAAAAAAGATGGCTGCTTAACAAAATAGTTAAATTAAAAAAATTTATTTTGTAACCAAATAGTCATCTTCTTCAGTGAATTTTTTTCTGAATAAAGATCTATCTCAGTCGTTTAAAATTGAACTATTCCTTTTTTTTAATGAATCTTCTTGGTTTAGAAGTAATCTTGTGGGGCTGTTATATAAAATATAATGATAAAAATAATAAAATATTGTTATATAAAATAGTTCGCAGCGTTCCTTTAGTGTCACCCCCTCCCTTTGTTAACAACCGTGTACTTTAGCGCGACCTCCACTCTTTCCTCAAAATTGATAACGCAGTTTATGGATGGCCTCTGCAAAAAGGTTATAGGAATGGAAAACGTGATAAATAGAAAATAGAACAGCTTAATGAAAATTTCATCTACAAAACTCGATTGAAACCAATTTTAAACTTCAATGAATCATTAAAAAGGGAATATTTCAAAACTGGTAAATAAGCTTTGGCACCTCGACAAACATGACGTTTAAAAGGAATTGATCATACAGAATCGAAAAAATAACATTATTTACATGCTTAATTTATTTTGGCTCACAGAATTGGGTTGCTTACTTCCCGTTTAGAATTCATGATGCAATGGAGTAGATTTTTTGGTTAATTTAACAAAAAAATGTAATTGGGTCAGTCGAATATTTTTTTTTCAAATCAATGAAAATTAGTTTAATTCAATCAAATTTCTTGATTTTTAGACTCATAGGTTCTTGATTTCTGTCAAATTCATTGTAATTGCCTCGAACTCTTCTAAATCCAATCTAATTTTACAGAAATCAATGGAATATTTTGGATTAAATTTTTTTTCTGTTTATCTGAATTCCTTGAAATTTATTTTATTTTTTTAACTCTGGCTACATTCTTTTAAATTTACATGAGCTCTTCTAAATTCACTTAATTCTAAGGGATAAAAGGTTTTTCTTTAAATTTACTTTTTGTTTTAATTCACTCTGAAATATTTTTAACTCATCTTGAATTCTTATTTATTTAAATGAATTCTTCTGTATTTTCTTAATTTTTTTGCTAAATCAGCTCTGAAATTACTAAGATCAATAAAAAATTTTAACATTTTGAATTTTTGCCGAATCATTCGGATTTTCTAAAATTCATATTGAATTGTTTTCAATTTCATTAAATTCTTCTTATTTTCCTTGAATTCCTCTAAATTTACTCGCATTTTATTACATGCATTAGTTCCTTTTTTTAATTTGTCCTGGATTAGTTAAAATTCGCCTAAAGTCTTTATAAAAGGCCTAGCGTGGTAGAATATAAAAATTTCCCCTATACCTAACAAACCTATATTGGCACCACATATATGTTCACTTATGTAAATAGAAAATCCTGTAATAATCAAGATTAAAATTTTATATTTTGGGAGTTATGGAAGGGAGAAAAAATTTTAAAAAGATATTTTTTTCGGAATATGGGCCCTCTCTCAGACCCCCGAATTTTCTACGAATTTTCTATGAATAACAATTTTTCAAACATGAACGAAAAAAATACTGTACTAAATTCTTGAACCTTTAAGCCAAAAAACGAATTTTCTTTGTATAAATTGAATTTTCAACCAAAAAATGTCGATTTTGAGCAAACAAGTTAATTTTCAACAAAAAAGTTAAATTCTCAATCAAAGAGATAAGCCTTTATTTTTATTTCAAGAATTAGTTTAACTCTCACCCACGCAAGTAAAATTCTTAATTCAAAAATTTAATTTTTTACTAAAATACTTCAACTTTCAACTATGAAAATTAATTTTCAAATAAAAATATGAATCTTGAACAACAAAGTTATTTTTCGAGAAAGTGATTCAACCAAATTTTTAAATGAAGTTGCTGAATGCTCAAGCAAAAGGAGATTCATTTTTAATCAAACAATTCTAGTTTTATCCAAAAATATGAAATTTCTACTAAAACAGATGAATCTTTAAATTAGGAAGACCAACTTTCAACAAAAATATTGATTTTGCATCCAAAAAAGATTTCAGTTTTACTTTTCAACACCAAAAAATGAGTTTTAAACGAGAAGTAAATGTTTTACAAAATAGCGCAATTTTCAACCGAAAACTTCCATTTTTATCCAAGAAAGATACAATTTCTACTAAAAAAGATAAATTTTCAAATTAAAAAGACAAGTTTTCCAAACAATAGTTGGATTTTGATCCAAAAAGATTTCAGTTTACTTTTTAAAACCAAAATATG
Organism: Belonocnema kinseyi; assembly: GCF_010883055.1. Taxonomy (NCBI): domain Eukaryota; kingdom Metazoa; phylum Arthropoda; class Insecta; order Hymenoptera; family Cynipidae; genus Belonocnema; species Belonocnema kinseyi. The sequence goes on from NC_046664.1 coordinate 61,594,093, forward strand.
AATTTTAATCAAAAAGTACATTTTCTATAATTCTCTACCAAAAATGGACTAGCTATATATTTAGTAAAAAAATGTGTTTTCAACCAAAAATAAAAAATTTTCAACCCAATAAATTATTTTCAACTAAATAAAAATAAATTTTTACAATAAATAAAATAAATTTCATTTTAAGTAAGAAAAATATGTTTCCAACCATATAAAATGAATTTTTCAGGAAATAATTAAATTTTTAACCAAAAAGGATTTAATTTCAATCAAAAACAGAAAAAAAATTGAAAAAAATGGAATTGGTAAATTTGTAGTCAATAAAATTCATTTTTAATGAAAGAAATCTAATTTTGAACTAAATAAATAAAATTTTAACCAAAAAGATTAATGTTCTACCAGAGTAGAATGATTAGAAAAAAACATCAATTTTCAACCTAATATTTTAATATTGAATGAAATTTTAAAAGTCTAATAGTTGAATTATCAACCAAAAACGTTAATCTTTTACCGAAAAAGACAAAATTTTAATAAATAGATGAATTGTTAATTATATAAAGATCATTTTTCAACAAAAAATAGAATAGTGTAATTTTTAGTTACAGGAAGAAGTTTTAAAGCAAAAAAATTTGTTTAATAAAATAGTTAAATTTTCAACCAAAATGATGATTTTTTTTACCAAAAGTGAATAATTTGTATTAAAATACATGAATTTTCAATGTAACATTTTAATATTAAAACAATTTTTAACCTCTAATTGTTTAATTTTCAATAAAATTAGTTGATTAGTCACCATAAAACACGAAGTTTCAACAAAATACAGAAATTTTCAAACAAATATTTGAGTTTATTTAACTAAGAAGATATCTGTTCAACCAAACATACACTGTTAAAAATGTTTAGCGTTCTCCACACATCTACCGGAATTCTATAGTAAAAGCGTAAGGTAAAATTGCAACCATGGTATTGGAATGACGAAATTACAATACATGTATTGTAAGCGTTGTAAATCGTTAAGTCATCGTCCAGCATTCCAATAAATGTATTAGAGTGTTTCTAAGACGAAAATTGTGCACAAGGAAATTACCAACAGCCAAAATTATCTAAAATGGTGAGTCAGCGATCCTGGTGCACCGGGTCGAGCACCAGGTAGTTTAATACATATTCTACGAGAACTTTTAAAAAATTTAAATTTTGTGAATAATGAAAACAGTTCCAAATAGTTAGTCGACGACCCGGGTGCACCAGGTAGCGCCCCAGGTATCTCAGCACGTATTCTACGAGAACTTTTTCAAAATTTAGATTGTTTCAACAGCCAAAATAATTAAAAATTGTGAGTCGTCGATCCGGGTGTACTAGGTCGAGCACCACGTAGTTTAATACGTATTCGATGAGAATTTTTTCAAAATTTAGATTGTTCAAACAAAATTACTAAAAATTGTGAGCTGACGATCCGGGTGCACCAGATAGTATAATACGTATTCTACGAGAAATCTTTAAAAATTAAAATTTTGTTAATAATGAAAACAATTCCAAATGGTCAGTCGACGACTCGGGTTTATCAGGTCGCGCCCCAGGTATATTAGCACGTATCCTACGAGAACTGTTTTAAAATTTAGATTGTTTCAGCAGCCAAAATTACTCAAAAATATGTGTCGACGATCCGGCTGCTCCAGGCCGAACACAAGGTAGTTTGAAACGTTTTCTAGGAGAACTTTGAAAAAATTTAAATTTTGTCAATAATGAAAACAATTACAAATGGTAATTCGACGACCCGGTTGCAACAGGTCGCGCCCCAGGTATCTTAGTACGTATTCCACGAGAACTCTTTCAGAATTTAGATTGTTTCAACAGCCAAAATTACTAAAAATTGTGAGCCGACGATCCGGGTACATTAGATCGATCACCACGTAGTTTAATACGTATTCGACGAGAATTTTGTCAAAATTTATATTGTTCAAACAGACAAACTTACTAAAAATTATGAGAAAAAGTTCTCGTAGAATACGTGCTAAGCTACCTGAGGAGTGACCTGGTTCACCCGGGTTGCCGACTCACCATTTGGAATTGTTTTCATTACACACAAAATTAAATTTTTTTTAAAGTTTTCGTAGAATACATATTATACTACCTGGTTTTCGATCAGCACCCGGATCGTCGACTCATAATTTTTAGTAATTTTGGCTGTTGAAACAATTTAAATTTTGAAAAAGTTCTCGTAGAATACGTGCTAAGATACCTGGGCGCGACCTGTTGAACCCGGGTCGTCGAATCAGTAATGGTAGTTATTTTGAATATTGGCACAATTTAAAGTCTTAAAAAGTCCTCATAGAATATGTGCTACACTACCTGGTGCGCGAACCGCTGTGTCGAGATATCCAGCTACTAGACTTGTATTATAAAATTCCAAGACATGTAAGGTAGCATACCAATGCCAGAATTTGGAAACTACAACATTGTGTATTGCAGCGTTACCTTACATTTCGGAAATAAACTTCCAATACATGTAGTGGAAGTTTCCAACAGAAATTTTTAACAGCGTAGAATAGATAGTTAAATTTTCAGTAAACAAAATAACTTTTTTTAATTGAACAAAATAGTTTTATTTGAAGGTAAAAAAGAATTAAAATGATCATTTTGCAGCCAGACTGCATTATACGAAAAAACAACATTAAAATTTAAAAAAAAAAACAATTTTTGGACGAAAGACACAAGCTAAGAAAAAAATAATTGGACAAAAGTTGTTCACCTTAAAAAGAGCTACAAATTTGTCGTTAATTATTTTTTGACTAATATAGTTAGTAGTTCTAATATAATTAATATAGTTTAGACTCTAATAGAGTTTGGAATCTAATATAATTAGAGAATAATCTGATCTAATTAATAAAAATGTAGACACACCTGGAACATTTGACTTTTTTCTATTTTAAATAATCGAATGCTCCAAGCTGGTCTAATTTTTTGATTAAAAATCCGAATAAATGGCTGTACATCTCTAATTCTAATGCTCTGTAGCTTTAAAAAATATCACCAAGCCGGTTAAACATAATGAGTCAAATTTATTTTGGTCCATAGAAATAATAAATAAAAGTAAATATGATTTATTTTATTTATATATGTCAGACATAATAATTTATTCATTCATTCAACTCGTTCAAAATTGTTAAATATTCTTGTTATCAAGAAAAGAGGTCTTCTCGAATTTTAAATGGTTTATGCTTGTTTACTAGGAATTAAAAAAACAAGGAAGGTAAATGTGCGTTTTATCTGTCTCATATTCATAGAAGCAAAGCAATTTGTGGGTTTAGCCCATTTTTATGTTTCAAGAAATTGCAATCTCACTGTTTTAAACGTAGTTAAATCTCTTAAGCAATCTCCTTTCTTAACTTACCGATTTGCCATATTTTTCATTTCTTAAAATTAAAATTTTTTAAATTAAATTTCTTCCTTAAAATTAATATTTACAGCCTTAAATGAATTCATAAACTTAAAAAATAGTAATGATTTAATGAGCAATTACTTATTAATATTTAATGAATTAAGTAAATGAAATAAATACCAGTATTTTCTTTAACAAAATTAGAAGTTTTCATAATCAGTCGTACCGTTTGGCTTGGTTTCCCTGCTTATTTTTATACTTTTTTTATTGTTCTCAAACAATTTTTCAACATTTTTCCTCTTTTAAAGAATTCATCCTTTCCTCCCTGTATTGATAAAAGTTCCCACTGCTTTTCTTGAATAAACTAAATTTAAAAACGAAATAAAGAAATCTAAATATTTTTAGTCAGAAGTTCATTATATTTAACTAAAAATTTCAGGATTGTATTTTTTATACGGAATTCATATAGTATAAAACTTTAATATTTGTTTCAAAATTCATGTGTATTTTTTGTTGAAAATTTGACTTTTTTACAGAAAATTCATCTAGTTAAAAATTCATCTTCTTGGTCGAATATTGAACACTTTTGTTAAAAATTTATATAATTTCAAAAATTGATTTCCTTTGTTGAAACTTGAAATTTTTGCAGATGAAAAATTAACTACACAATTTTGAGTTTGAAAATTCAATTATTTTGGTTGTAAATTCGTATTTTCCATTTGAATTTAACTATCTTCTATTAAAGTTAAAATAATTATTGGCTAATATATTAACTATTAAATTTATTACAGAGAATTATTTTCAACAATTTTCGACAATTTTCGACCAAAAAGTGGCTCCAACAAAATTTACAATCAAAATAGTTGAATTCTGAAGCTAAGAAGTTAAATTCTTAATAAAACAGTTGCATTTTGATCCGAAAAATGTAGCACTTTTATTGAGCCCTTTATATTAAGAAATACTTAAAACAACACGCCCTAATGAATAACTTGTCTGACTTGCAGAGGTCTCATCAAAGCTTCTCTCTCGCAAGAAACGTGTAATTGATAACTTGCAAGAAAACATCATACCTACCGTTGCAGAACTTTTCTACATTGTGAAAGTTCTACATAATGTGATCTATATTTGCAATGGTATTATGATCTCACCTATACACATCTTAACTGCTCAAATATGTTCTGAGATAGCATTAGCGCCAAATCATCTCCAAGTTGAAACTGGTGATATTACTATGGGTGACAATTATTTTGGCGGTCACTTTGTAGTGCAGATAATCAAAAACGGAGACCTTGCCGTGCTTTTGCTAGGTTCCGCTATTTTTGAAAATACATTCTGGCACCGAAGAATAGAACTGGATGATGAAGCTCTACCACAACGCTCATTTGTCATTCTTTCAGGTTGGCAACGCGTAGGAAACATATTGTAAGTTTTCAATATTAAAAACAAAGCAACAAATATTGAATTAATTCCCATTATTAAAAAGGGCATTCCGTCTGTTTTGATCAATATCTTTAACGTATTTGCCATCTCAAATCTATTGCAGTTGGGAAACATGTTTTAATGATTAGATTATGCTGTTGTTTTCCTTTGTTTGAAATCAGAGTCGCAAACTTTAGGTTTATGAGCAATATAACGTTACCTAAATAACATATTTAATAATCATAATCAATAAAGTAAAGGTGTGCGACGTTTTAAAATGATAAAAGGTATTTTATACTGATTGGTGATTTTAGGGACTGGGAATAGCTTAAGAGGGTATTTTGCACTTTTGGGTGATTTCTGAAGCTGGAAAGTGTGAGACAAGCGAATGTTGTACTCAGTGTGATTCTTGGACCTGCGAAGAGCTGTACACTACTGAGGAGTCATTTTTGGGTCTGGGGAGAACTGGACTCTGTCTTTCTCTAGGCGGAGCTGCTTCATGTTTAATTGACTTGACTCATGTGTACGCGAGGTGCTCGACCAATGAATGAGCATTTCCTCGACCCCAGATGATTTACAATAATTTCTGCTAAGAAAATCCTACTGTCATTCCTTCCCGCGGTCGCTCTCTTAAATTGTCGCAGTTGCACTCCCAATTTTTGCTCTTATTTGATTAATCTTGCTTAAAAGTCGAAATTTGCGTAAAGGGTTTGATATCTTCCTTGTGGCGCAGTTTAAAGCATTCCGGGTGGACCATTTTTCATACATGGTTCTTGAACTCCGAACTTTGAGATAGCATCAGTAAAGCACACCATGAGACGCAGGCTTTCCTCATTGAGCACTTTACTCACAAATTGAACAGGAGCCGGCTCTCGCTCATTAATAGTGTCTTGTGGTACAATCATGTAAACCTCCTGTTTCCTGGCAGCCGTGGTTTGCGATGATGCTAGATCTAGTTGCACCAGCATTTCTATGTTGCTTGATCCTACCACGGATGTGAGATGATGCCGCCTAATGGATCTCATTCAATAAGCATAATGTTGTTCGGTCACTCTATGGACAAGCTGCCGTCGCCCGCAAGTGACATCAGATTAGGTCTCCATTCATCTCTGATTTCCGATTGAACTTTTTTTGGTATGTGCACCCTGGAGTTGCTGGCGAGATGTAGTCTCAACCTTAGTTATGATTTTGTTTATGGTTTCTGTAGAAAGAAATTTCTCGATTATTATTTCACTCCTTCATTTTTTAGGGCCATCTTCAGTCACTGTTTCTATTAACTGCAAAATCCCTAAAGATCTTTGGCGAAAGTCCGTCCCGTCGTAAGAGGTTGCGTTCGCTCCCATCTCGATCATGCTGGGTCTGAAAGTTAAAGCGCTGCCGTGGCATTCTTGTGAAAGTTGTTGGCTGGGGGCTCCCAAACGATTCATCTCTCAGCAGGCCCAGCTGATTTTCTGCTGCTTACTACTTCCTACCAATGTTCTGACTAGACAATAGCGCTTTCGGAGGACTCGGTGAGATCGTCCTGTCCATCAAGCAGTTCGCCATTACCGCTTCGCATGCTATCACCCCGAGTGGTCATTCTAGGGGTTTCCCCATTTTTCTTTGAGACTTAAGATCGTTATTGACCAATATGTCGAAGGAAGTTTGGTTAGAGTGGGATATATCATCAGTCACGGAAATTTTTTTGTGATGCAATTAAGTGAACTGATGAGAGCAGTAAGCCTAATTTGATATATTGAGCAGAACCTGGGTTTTTACGCTATCATCTACGTACTGAGTTGCAGCTTTGTCTTTGATAAGCACACCTATAGCTTAAGCTGATATCCAAACTACCATAACTTCAGTAAAAGTGAATAATAAAATTTGCAGAGGTTCTGATGCAGGAATTGAGCCTCGGGCCTCTAACATGACGTTTAAGCGCTGAACAGCCTAAACCACATTTTTGGATAAGTTTTTAGGGGGGCTCAAAGACACATTGAAGGACCGGTTTCGATGGGCAACGGTAATTTGGGCAATTTTGACGATTTTTTTTTTTCATTAAGGGTGACGGTTTGTCTACCCCCAAAAGTTTTCCCTAGCTGCGATTTTCTTTCTTTTTGGATATGTTGCTCAGGCTGTCCAAAGACACATTTTAAGATCAGTCTCAATAGGAACTCTCAATCAGGATGAAATTAAATGAATATTTTGCATAAGGATGGGTGGCATCCCTTGGGGGTAGTTTCTATCAATGGAGGTGTTTGCCTTGAGTTAGTTTTAACCCCGGACATCATTTAAACTGGTTTCGCACTGATTTGAATCGCAATTAATGAAAAAAATCATTGCAGAAGTAGCGCCGACTTAGCGCAGGATTTCAAGCCATTTGGATATTGAACATCTGGTTTCTTTTGGTGCCGGACCAGGAAATTTCCAGTTACGTCCCCTTTTCAAAACCGCTAAAGCATCTAAAGCAGTGATGTTCATCTGCTCCATTTCAGGTCTTTTGCATCTGCTGCTTTTTTCCCAAACACCTGAATAGTATTAGTCTTGCCTTCCCATTGAGGGACTTTCTGGTTTCGTTGTTTTTCACTCAGTTCGCGATAGAATTTTATATGTTTATAATCTCATTCAATATTGGTAGCGTTGATGTCTCGATGTGTCGAGGATAAATGATTCTATTAACCTGGTTTATTAACTTTCTGTTTCTATTTCTTTTTTTTTGTTTTGAGTTAATCGGCCCAATTTGCACCTTACTTTGTTACTCGTTACTTTGTTACATACTTTAATGCATTTGTAGGCCTAGTTCTTCGTTTCAACGTTCTAACGGTTGCCATAGCTGCACAGTGTAGAAGAGTTTGCACCTCTAACAAGGTTTTTGTTACGTTCAAATCCGTAGGTAAAACCTTGCTGTTGAAGTTTTCTATTAGTCCACGAAAATGATTTGTGATTTTCAGCTTGGACAGAGAATTCCCTTGTGTTCGTTCTACATATCTTATCTCTGGTAAAGGGGTCCAAAATTCTTTTCAAGTTGCTATAGTTTTTCTGGGATGCCGCTGTTCACATCATCTTTTTTCATTTTCGGATGTAATATAGGGTCCGGCAGTTTATGCTCAGTATCCCTAGCACCTATACCTTTAGCTGTGCTTTTCAGTTTAACGCTTTTCATCTCCTCGAACTTTTCCTACATTTCTCTGAAAAAAATAAAGGCGCATATCATGTCTGTTCATGTGGTATGTCCATTTGAATCGCCTTTTAGATTGCTGAATCTCTAATTCTGTCTCTGCTTGTATAAAACCATCTGCATCTGAAGAACGTGATGGTATTGGACCATCAACAGGTTGAGGAAGAACATCAATTGCCTTTGCTTGAACGTGTGACGCGGCTTTCTCTGTTGCGGTGGTTGGCAGCAAATAGCTACCACTAGCCAAAGCATTCTCAGCAGGCTCAGTTGATGTTACATTGTTTACCGTTTATCGCAGATGTTTTTGCTGGCCAGCTCTTCAATTATTAAGATCTGCCTGACCATCTCTCAGGTCATCATAACCACCGACTTGCATGCTGTGGTTTCCAGTGACGGGTCTAGGAGCGCTCCGACGATCCTCGGAAAACGAATAGCGTTTCAAAATCTTCAAAATACTCTCCATTATTATTTATGGTTTTTGGTGTTCTTCTTAGTCCCTCTTCTCTTTTCTATCAGCCTGCCTGGCTTGGGAAACCCTTAAGGTAGCACTGTTATCGTTAACATAGCTGTCAAAGTCATGAGAGGAAAGCTTAATCTCTACCCCAATACAAACGTGAGAACACCTTCGTTAGAAAACACCTTTATTTTTATTCAAGACTTTTATACTTTTGAACCCGGTTTTTCGTCATGAACATAAACTAAGTCAATTGACGGATCAGATGAGGATGTTATATGTTTATGATATACGATGTTTGAAATATCTTGCAATGGTATTGTATGTGTGGTGTTGGCTATGGGTGAAAGTGCAGAATTACATATTGCCATGGTAGCTTCATGATTGCTTGTTTAAAATAATATTTTATATCTAAAATTATATAGAACGAGTTGCGCCATTTAATTTGGCTCATTGCACCTGATATCATGATACAGACAAAAAAACAAAAACTTGTTTTATTATATAAAACTTTGAATCTTCTCCGGTTTCAGCCGACGACGAAAAGTGAATGCACAAATCTTAGGTAATACGCCGTGTAAAAGAATCTATAGACGTGGTCATGTTCGCTATAGAATTACTGACAACAATATCTGTACTACTACGTCAACTGGAGTGAGAGGCTTGACCTATGAGGATGGCGGTGCTGCTTTAGTTTTTGAAGGTCAACTAGTTGGTGTTCTCCTCTTCGCTGGATACGATCTACCAGATGGACCTAGGCCTGATGTTTTTATACGTGTGAATTTTGACAACGAATATTATAATTGGATTAAATCAACCATTCGTCCATTTATAAATACCGAGCATGGACTCAATCTACTGCCATACTCTTATACTTTACAAACAAAAACCTTGCACTATAGAGCCGGTCAAATCAGTCTATTTGTGCATCCACACCCTGCACACTTTTCCCATCCTCCACCAACTCCACCTCCACCTATAATTCATGCATAATGTTATTGACAACAATGAGTGTGAAGGGCCGTTTGAAAAGTGGTTAAATTCTTATCCCACCAGTTAAAGTTCAAACAAGGAGATTAATTTGCTACCAAGAAAAACGAATTTACATTAAAATACATAAATTTGCAATTAAATTGCTGGATTTTGCATTAGGAACAGTCAATTTCCATCCAATAATGGAATAGTTGAATCTTCATTAAACAAATTTTTTTGAACAAGTTGATTAAATTTTCAAGCAATATATTCAATATTTAACAATCTAGTTTTACATTTAACCAACTCGTAGAATTTTTCACGAAACGAGATGAATTGTCAATGGAGAATTGATTGAATTTAATACTTAATTTTTAATTTCAAAATTTAATTTTTAACTAAAAGAGATTAATTTAGAAAGAAAAATTTAATAGTAAAATGTTTTAAGTGGGCAGACCAACTCAGGAGGAATATCCTTACCTGTTGACAAGAAAGCTCAACGGTGCGAAGAGTACACATGCAAAGGTCGCATGAACGTTGGGTCAATATACACCCGGAATATTCTCATAAAATGCCCCAGTATTTAAGAGATCAGGTATCCTTTTTACGCAAAGGAAGATATAAAGCTCTTTATCAAGAAGAGGAGCAACATCCTCCGGAGAACATACTACTCATTTCAGGAGGACAACTGTTGCAGATAACCGATAATACCAACATGAGAAATACAAGATTGAAAATCCACTAAGGTGAATGTCCCAATTTGGGTGAATGTAGGAATTTTTTTCGTGTATTTTTCTTGCAAAAGCATCTTAAATCGTATGAATCGATAAAATTTCCTAATACCGCGCAGTTTGAACATTTTTCATCAATACTTTGTTATTTTTACTGAATAATAAAGAATATTTCATGCTTTATAGACCAACCTATTTGGGCGTAAAAATTTCTCAGAGTAATAAATCACGTAATTAAAAGAAAAAGGATATTTTTATCGATTGTATTTTTAAATTAGCTATTTCATTGTTGTTGTAATCGTTTCCCGCATATTTTTATCAATTCTTCAGTACAAATGATGACAAAACAGGCATGATAACAGGAGAAAGCTTTCAGAATTGAAATAGTATGCTTGGTATCTTAAAAAAACTCCTAATTTTCATATAACCGTGTTGTTTGTAAACACTCGCACAAATTCCTCCAGCCATTTTTTCCGTTCGTATTAAGGCGGAAGGAAATATCTGAATTATCCATTAGTTTTCATTAATATCGGAGAACATATTCGTCAAGCTTATGATAAATACTTATTTTTCAATTACGAATACGTAATAAAATTACTATAAATCCTATATCAAAAATATCTTAAATTCAATCTAGGATGTGAATAAACTATTACTAGTGTCATAAACTTTAAGATTACCACGGATTTACCTACAGTATGTGAGCATTCGCACAAACTGGGTCACTCGCCCAAAATGGGACATTTACCTTAGAAAGTTTTTCTCAGGATGCATGAGTTAGCTGAAGCTAATATTGCTTTCCCTGATTTGGTTCCTGTAGATGTTTATCTGTGAAATCTGAATTCTGCCGTTTACGAAAAGGCGGTCTCCTTGCTTAGCGAAAATAGAAGTAATAATACTTCAGTACGCCTGAATAAGACTCGCGAGCGTCTTGCACAGCTTCAGTGTAAAATTGAAACGGCTAGACGGCATGCATCAAATTTTCAGTGCGTGATTAGGTACATAACATCAAATAAGAAGTCCACTTCAAAAGTTAGGGCACTTGTTCGAAACTTACGGAAAGCAAATCACACGCTGAAGAATTTTAAACTGTTGACCATCCAGCAGCACAAGGTGCAAAAAATAACAGCTTTATCAACCGCCGAAGAGCGCCTTTTAAGGCAAGTGAAATGGATTCAGGAAAATTCCAACTTTTCCACTCACCCTTTCCGCCTTTTTAACAAAACGTCATGTTCCGTTAAAAATCCACCTAGTCGAGTAGACATTTAAGTCTTCTGGGAAAAAGTGTATGGAGATACTCATAAGCTGGATGAAGACGCTTCAAGTATCTCACTGTTTTGGAACTTTTGTCCGAGGCAACTTTTGCAACGTCTAGAAGAGGCAAATAAAATAATTACTACTGATGAAGTGAAGATAGTTATCGTTAGAACTGAAAACTTTTTAGGGCCAGGGCCAAATAAATTCAACAACTTTTGGTAGAAAAATTTTACTTCTACGCACCAACATCTAGCTCGTACATTTATTACTTTCTTAAACGGAGAACAACCCATCTTGCATTGATTAGTTGAAGGGCGCACTGTACTGATCCATAAGACCAGAGATTTGTCATGTCCTAAGAACTACCGGCCAATAGCTTGTTTAAACAGCAGCTACAAACTATTCACGGGCATCCTCAAAGAGAGGATATTAATATCTTTTGAGTCAGTATGGAGTGCGATAGTGGCGCAACGCGGATACAAAAGAAGAGCAGCTGGTTTCAGGGAGAAACTTTTAATAGTCCATGGCTTGGATTGATTACCGAAAGGCATTCGATAACAGGAACCATGAGCTACTTATTAGGCTCCTTGTGTGCCAGGAGGTACATCAAAAAATAGTGAGATGTATGAAAGATCTTGTAGTGGACAAGATTTGTCATAATATTTGACAAAAGACAAGTGACTACCAGTTATGTCATATATAAGAGGGGCGTCTTTCAAGGAGACTCTTTAAGACCGATACTTTTCTGCATCTCCCTCTTGTCTCTATCTATTGTGTTCCGCGGCAAAATCTCTGGGTACCTATCTTGCACGGTTATCAGAAGATAATTTAAGGTCAATCACATTTAATACATTGACAACCTTAATCTCTTTGCTTCTTAAGAAAAGAACCTTATAATCATTGTTGCGGCAGTAAGTAGGTACTTTAAAGTCATTGATATGAGCTTTGGGCTGGACAAGTATTCCTGAGTCTATCCACATCAAGGAAGGCTAGAAAATACATAAACACGTGACTATCACCATTTTCAACTCATAGATAGAAATACCATTTAACATCTTGGTAATGGAGAAACGTATGTACGAGGGCTGTCCCAAAAGTATCCGACCTACCTCGATTTCTAGGCACTTGATTTATTCTTCATCATCCAGGGGTGGCATCCTTCAAAGCAGTCCCCATTTGATTGAACAAGACGCTTATATCGATGTTTCCACTTATTAAAGCACTCTTGAAAGTCAAACTTTGAAATCGCCTGTAGTGCATTTGTCGCATTACTTTAAACAGACTCTTTATCGTCGAATCGCTTAAGGGACATCGATTCGACGATAAAGAGGCTATTGAAACTAATTCTACGAATGCACTAAAGGCGATTCCGAAGTCTGACTTTCAAGGATGTCACCCCCCGGATGACGAAGAATAAATCAAGTGCCGAGAAATCGAGGTAGCTCGGATACATTTGGGATAGCCCTCGTATACCTTGAAATACTGCAAGCGAAAACCCAAGAGGTGCGTGTGTTAGAAACGGCCCTTGAAAAAAGGTATGTTAAAATTCTCAGAAAAATTTGGGCTTCCGAATTACCTGTGAAGCATAAGATTCAGGCGACCAATATTTTGGCCGTTCCTATACTGCTTTACACGTCTCGTGCGGTAAAATGAAACGTCGATGAGTTGAAGCAACTTGACCGAAGCACACGCAAGATTATGACAATCTATCGCAGTCATCATCCTAGATCTTCTGTATTTTGTATATACCTCCCTTGAGATAAAGGGGTTAGAGGTTTGCTGAGCTTAGAGTGTCTTCGTCGAAGAACGGTTCTGGTTATAGTCTGCTGAGTTCTAAAAAGTACAGATTCTCTAATGCGACTAGTACATCAACATGAAGTCGTCAATGTTGCGGCTTTTCTCTACCGAGCCGCAGATAGAGCCGCAAGGGAGCTTGTTATCCCATTTGGTTCTAGTGAAATTACACAGGGTCTAGCATCAACGGAGGGATTTATTTTTGTCTGTCAAGATGGCGTTAGACACAACTTACTTTACCGTGAGCGCATAATAAATAATAAATGCATAATAAATGTAGGCGATGACAACGGCTGAGCGTGCAAGCAAGAGCTAAAAACAATTGGCATCTTCTCATTGTATGCTCAAAATATTCACGCTCCGGGTACATAGAGAGACACAATAAGGCTCTAAAAGTGTTATATTATCATCTTCGGCATTTGTATCGTGTTGATCTAATGACCGTCTGGCCATACGCCTAAGGGGAATTGGAGTTCATTGTAGAGAATGATCAGTGTAAGATCTACTAAAAGTTTTCATTTTCCACCACTCAACCTATCAGTTCTAAAAAGCCTGATATTGTCATCCAATATCTAAAGACCAAGACAATTTACGTGATTGAATTTTCGACACCAGCGGATGGTAATATCACGGTAAAGGAGAAAGAAAAACGGGCGAAATATCAGGCTCTTCTTTTCGAGCTGAACAGGCTGTACTAAGGCTACAGAGTCCACCTTGTGGTTCTCATATTCGGTTGCCTTGGAGGTATGAAAGCCTCATTTCTCAGCCAACTCAACAAAATCCCGGCTCGGCAGCATCAGGCTAAAAAATCAGAAGTCAGATGCAAATGGTTGTTCTTCTGGGTTCATTTCACCTGTCCGTCAACACTGTTGCTCCTAACATTATATAAAGGTTGGTAACTCTAAAAAAGTATCCAGAGGTAAAACCTTCACCTCCAACTGTGCCGTCTGTCGCGTAAGGTCATCCGCGGCTAGAAACCACACTCGACGAAACAGTGATGTATGAAAGGTCTTGCTTAAATTTCTTGCTCTTGCTTACCTTCCAGGGTAGAAGAAGCAGGAATGGATGACGTGCCACGTTCCAGTTGCATGGGGATTGGTTGCTTTAAGGAACTATGATCGTAGCCTCTGGAGCCTATAACTTCTATCATAATACATAATACATAAAAATAATATTTATAATCTAAATAATAAGTGAAATTTCCTTACATTAATTTAATTTAATCAACTTAATTTGTTAATTTCATATAATTAATATAATTATGCAGTATAACAATAAAAAATAAATAGAAATAAAAAAATAGAATGTAGAATAATCATAATTCATATAATGAATAATAAAAAAGTAAAATACAATTAATATATAATATAAATTATGATTAATTGAAATTAATTTATGAAGTCAATTATTAAGAAATAATTTTAAAAAAAGATAAGAGTTTTAAAACCATAAAACCCAAATCGTATACTGGTAACTGTATTCTACACACGGTTTTTCTGGTTTTTTGGAAATAAAAAGTTTGATATTATTAAACTCTAACCATCTGAAGCCTGTGAGAAGATACCGTTGTCTATTAGTTATTAACAAAAGTATGCAAGTTACAAGTATACCATGCGTGTGCTAAGTTTTACTAATAACATAAAATGCTCGGAAATGAGTTATTAAGAATATTTTAGTTTTGTCAAATGTAAATAATAATACTATATTGTTATAATGATTAATTTATATGTTTTAAAACGTCAATAGATTTAAGAAAAGCAATATTTTTAAAAACTTTTTTTTTAGCGGGTATCATAGTTTTAAGTTGCGAAAGTATTTTACAACATTTATGTACTTTTAGAAAATATTTGTATTAATGAATTCTTATAAGAATAAGTGTAAACAATGTGAAATAAAGTGGTTAAAAAAACAAAAATCAGGATGATAAAACATTTTGTTTTCAAATACAGCGAAGGATTACTTTCACTTCAGTGAAATTGTTTCGGAAAATTGGGACACAAAATATATTCAAAAAGTTTGTAATAAGCATTATTAAAGGATAAGCTCAGTTTTAAGAAAATTGTTTCTTTCTCTTCTTTTACATTTTTCAATCTCCTCTGCGCTACTGCGCCCAGAAAATGCATAAAAAATGCAAGTAGCAGTTTTATAAAATATTCATGCTAAGCATGGTGTCTTTTTGAATTTTTGAAGTCCTATTTTTCTCGCTCGATAAATTACAAGTTTTCACGTACTTTTAAATTAACTTGAAATTGCTTAAAAATAATTGTTATTTATTAAAATTATCATTCGAGTTAATCTTGAAAAGTTACTACTTTTCAGGATAAAGAATAGAGATGCTAAATGTTACAAATATTTTTTTCAGTTGTACATACTTTGCACTTGTTAATTAAGTTCTATTTTTATTGTTTTTCCCACTAAATCGTGAAACATTAGTATTTTTGAAAATTATAATCGCAATGAATGAATTTTGAGAGTAATATTTTGTTCTTAGGATATTTGGAAATTATTTAAACAATTTATTCCTCTGTAAATTAGAAAAAAGTAATTATTTTATGAATTGTTCCACAAATTTTATGCGTGATATTTATTGTGAGACAGTTTTTAATTATGTAAATGATTAAAATCACCTAGTGTTTGGCTTTTAGCCATTATGAATAACGCCTAATTTTTTATTTTAGCTAAAGCAATGTTTTTCATTTCATAAAAAATCAAACATTGTATTTTTTATAACTTTTAGAGTATTTCACTGCTATAAAGATTCTTAAATTAAGCCAGACAGGACTTAAATCTGTATATTAATCTAATAGATTGATTGATTTATTGTCTCTATTGTATACTTTTACAAGCTTTTAGAATTTTTTTGTGTCCACCTCAGTGACAATACCCGACAATTTACATGAATTCCCCTTTCCATTTTACATGGAAAATATTAACACCTAAATTCTAGGTGAATACATTAGGCGAATACATTGCAGTTAATTCATTCCCTTACATATTTATATCCTTGATCCTACATATTATATCACAAATTGTCCATCTTCTAAACTCATTCTTCCTCTCATTCAATCTGTCGCTCTCTCTCTCTCTCTGACTTCCCCCTCTGGCACTGATCTCGCTTTCTTTTCGAACTCTGACAAATCGGCAGAGGACAGGGTTCGGTTTTCCCCTAATTGTTTCGATGACCAATTCTTCTAGCTCCCGATCTCTCTTTCTGTCCTTCCATTTATCAACATCGTCAATCCATTTTTTATCTATTTTTCCATCTAGCCCTTGACAATCCCATATGTGCGTCAGGTTCTCTACTACTTCTCCACAAATTCTACACGTAGTATCCTTGTATCCCTTATTCCCTGCCTTATTCCCTGCCACATCGTTTCCACATCTTAACCTCGCCCACTGCTCCTTTTCCTCTGGACTTCTCCCTTTTTCATCCCAATAAATTTCTCCCCCCAAGCTGGTCTTCCATTTTCTGTATTCACTATAGTAGTTGGAACTATCTATTTTCACCCAGTCCAACTGCGTCTCTCCGTCCCCTACAATTTTGCATGCTTTCTCTAACCCTTTACCCCATGCCGACGGATTCCCATTCTTACTTTTTTCAACAAATTCCGTGTTCTCCCTCCTTTTTTTCCCTTTCCCCTCTCACCTACAAGGTTTCAGCACATCCCCACTTATTTTAAACGTTATTGGTAGATGGTCGGACTCCGTACGTGCTCCATTCCTTTGACATTCCCTTCTCCTTCTGCTTCCACTTTTATTATATAGCCTATTACCGAACCTCCGTCCTCTCCAACGTGCGTCCGATCCCGTTTCTCATCTCCCCTTACTCTCCCATTTAGTACTCTTAATCCTAGTTCTTCACAGAATTTCAAAAGCTTTTTATCCTCACTATTTACCGTACTATGTTCGGACTCCCTCTCTTCACAATAACTTCTCGCCGGTTCGTTTACATCAAATTCTTCTACTCCTTCTTCAGATCCTATTCTTGTATTTCAATCCCTTATTATAATTACCCGCTCCCCTTAAGCTTGCAAATCCCCTACTACTTTTTTTGATTATTTACAAATTTTTTCACAGCCCTAGTTGTTGTATCATGTAACAATATTATTTCTTTTCCCTTTACCTCCTAAAAAATTTCCACTTATATTCAAGCCTGTTCGTTTATTTCAATTTTCTCACTCATACACTTTCTTATGCCTACTAATTGACCCCCCTTCGCCCTACCTTTCTTTTTTATTCGTACCGCTTTCTTAGTCTTCCACGCGTATTCTCTGGCCAGTCCTTCGATGAAGTCTTTTTCTTTGCCTGTCTCTATTTTATTATTATGTCGAATCTCTCCAAAAAATCCCAAACACCTTTCATCTTCTTTCCTCCTGCAATGTTCCACATAACTCCTCTAATGGCTCCTTCGTCTTCCTCAAAAAACCCAAGTTTCTATCTTCTTCTTTTGCTAATTCCACACAAATTCGTTATTTTCTATTCTCCATCGCATGTAGATTGTATCAGCTTCTAGTTCCCTATCCCTGGCCTCTCCGATCTGAATTTCGATCAAATCCTAAATCTAATTTTCCCTTTCTGTAAAATTATCTTCCACCTTGAACCTGGTTCCCCTCAATTTATGCTTATTAGCTATAAGGTTCCTCTTGTTGTCCCATGTTTTAAGTTTTATTAAAGTTCCTCCTGCAATGCCCTTCATTTTCTGTATCAGCATTCTTACTCCTGTGATATCTTCGATGGTGCTGCTGATCCCCTTGTCCAAGATTTTTCCTCGAGACCTGAAGCCTCTCACAATGACCCAGTTCTTCCTTTTCCTCCTTTCTTTCTTTTCCCAAATCAGCTCCCGATCTCGAAGAAAATCAGGCTTTTGTTTATCCCCAACCCCATCAGTCTTTCTTCTATTTGAAATTTCCCCAATTTGCTCTCCCTGATTATTCCCCTTCTCTTGCTCCACTTGTGTAGACATATCTCTTGTTTTCCTCTGACTCACACTTTTTCCTTCACTATTGTCCTCACTATTTTTTCTTTTATCACTTCCCACTGACTTCTCGACCGCACTCTCCAGTCTCCTTGTTAGTCTTTCTGAAACATCTGCCAATTCCCTCCATTCCTGCTCTACGATTTGGATTTCTTGTTCCGCCTGTATTAGTTCTAGATCCACTCTTTTCTTGTTCTCCAAATTGTTAAGTCTCTTCTTTAAATCCTCCAGTTCCGGTTTGAACTTCTTTTCCCACCTCCTCGCTATTTTCCTTTCTATCATGGTTTCGAAATACGACTCCTCAGCTTCATTTAATCTTTCTTCAGTCCTATTTTTCTCATCGCTCTTCTTCGCTATTTCTTCTCCCCCCGTATCATATAATCCCCTTTTGAAAGGGTCCGGCTCGTTTGGATATTCCCTTGTAATTGCAAAGTCTTTTTTCGGTCGCCCCCTTGGCTTCTTTTTATCCCCAAGATGCGCGTCTTTTTCCTCTTGGTCGGATCTGCATTTTCATTTTCCTTTCCCCCCTGGGAATTGCTGTTTGTCTAAGACAATTTGCTTCCTAACCTCTACAACACACTGGATGCCCGAACACTTCCAAAGACTTTCCAAACTTTTCACTGCGTTCCCTTCTGAGATAACACTCCCGAGTATACTTTCCCTCACTGCCTACCACTAATTTCGGTAACTGAACCTGCCCGATCCCAAATTGATGTTTTTTTTGCTTAAAATTCACTCCGCTTGTCCCGGCACGTGCTCTCCGATACCCGCCCCAACCATAAGTCCTATATTAATCTAATCATTTATAATGAGTTGGGGAAATAACAACATTTTTTTGTAATTATTATTATACATGATTTGCTCTAAATAGTTGCTGAAATTTACAATGTTCCTAAAAAAAAGATGAGGAAAATTGAAAAACGATCACGATTAGCTAAAAGTGGTATAAGCAAAAAAAAAGAATGTTTAGAAGACAATTTAATTCGCATTCCAGAAAGATGAACCTTCTAACCAGAAAGGTAAGTTAAAATTAAAAGAAAAATAGTTCAATGTTCAACAAAATGGTCCAATTTCATAGATGAAATTTACAAAAAAAAATGGTTTTAGTTTTAAATAAAAAAGCAGTTCAATTTAACCATTAATGATCACTTTTTAACTAAATAGTTGAATTTTCACTAAAACTTCGGAAAAATATAAATTTACAACAAAAAAGTTAATTTTTAACCAATATAGTGGAATTTTGAACTAAAAACGACCTATTTGCTTTAAAAACGGTATACTAGGATAAACAGTATAAAATCCCGGCAGATCCTTTTAAAATCCTTTAAAATATTTGGCAATATTGAAAATTGTCTAAAATTCCTTGGAATCTTTTAAAATATTTTAAGGTGGTTACAAACTTTTAAAATTTGTCTTAAATACCTTCAGATATTTGAAAATATCTTCAAACCTTAGAAATTTCTTGAAATACATCAACACTTGTGAAAAAATTCCTATAGATTTCATTAAACTAATATCAAATGTGTCAAGCTTCCGTAAAATTAAGTCAAGCTTTCGTAAAATTAAGTCAAATCTGATAATACTCCTTGAAATATTTTAATTTCTCTAAAATCATTTTGAAACTCTAGAAAATTCTTTGAAATACGTTGAAATCTTTCCAAATTGTAACAATTTTCGAAAACACCTTGAAATATGTAAAACCTCTTTAAATCTTAAAGATTATTTGAAAACCTTGAATTCTTGGGAATACATTTTTTCAAATCTCATTAATATAATAGAAATTCCCTGGAAATCCCATGAAATTATATCCAATCTGATGACGCTCCTTGAAATATTTAAATTTCTATCAAAGCCTTTGTCTTTCTAGGTAAATTAATTAAAATATCAAACTGCGAGAATTTAAAATTCTTTAAAATTGCTGAAATACTCATGAATCTTATAAGATCTCGTGAAATCGCTTCAAAATCCTTTGAAGGATTTGAAAATATGGAAATCTTCTAAAATTCTTTTATATCTATTTAAATATTTATAAGTTTTTTTTTTTAATCTTTGTAAATACCTTAAAATATAAAAATCTATTCAAATCTTTGAAATACTTTGAAATCTTTCATATTACGTGAATAAATTTTCTGACATTTCATTAAAATAATAGAAAATCCCAGGATATCCCATAAAATTACATCAGATCTGATTATATTCCTTAAAATAATTAAATTCATATGAAATCTTTTTAAATCCTGTAAAATTCCTAAACATACCATATTACGTGAATTTAAAATTCTTTAAAATTGATCAAATTCTTCTAAATCTTAGAACGTCCCGTGACATTTTTTAAAAGACCTTTGAAATATTCGAAAATCTTCTGAAACTTCTTGGAATCTTTTAAAAAATTCCGAGTTTCTTAAAAAATCTTTCGAAACACCTCAAAATATGTTAAAATTCCTTTAAATCTTTGAAATTCTTTGAAATAACTTTTTTTAAATAAAGCGTATGAAGGTTCATTCAATTATTATGAAATTCTTTTAAATCCTGCAAAATGTCATAAAACTAGATATCATTTCTTGAATTCCCTGAAAATTTTTGAAGATATATGAAATATTTTGTGATCAAGGAAGATTTATTAAAGTTCTTTGAAATTTTTTAAAAATCATTTGAAATATTTGGAAATCCTTTAAAATCCCTTGGAAACTTTTTAAATATCTTAACGTACCCCAATAGGGAAATAAAATTTTGAGCCAAGCATTTGAAAGCATGCAATAAAAAAAATTACAAAATTGTAAACCTTTAGCCACCATATTGGATGAATTAGCGGGAAGGGGGGCGTTAATTTTCGTTTTTATTTCTAGCTCTGTTTCTTTTGTGAGAAAAAATCTTTAAAAATTTACAGGGCCTATTTTAATCATTCTCGTTGTAAATGATATTTTATAAAAAATTTGAAGAAAAATACAAACTGAAAAAAATGTTCAAGATTTTTTTGCATTTTCGTGTGATAAAACTTGCATACTATCTCAGTTTCTTCCTGATTAAGGAAATATATTTAATTGAAATTTCTTTCCTAATGTTTGGCATAAAATAGAACATTTTACTTTCATGATATTTTCTTGTACGGCAAAGCATAATTTTGTTGAAACTTTGTCATTTATGGTAGGTTAATAATTTTCTTAGTGACTAATTCAACTTTTTGGTTAAAAAAACGTTCATTTGTTCGGTAATTTAGCTATTAGGTTGAAAATTTCCCAAAAATTAAAAATTTGTTTGACAATTCATGCATTTTTTAACAGATTAATCTTTTTTAAGGAACATTTAATCTTATTGGTTGAAAATTGATCTGTTTGTTTCTAAAGCTATTTTGTTAAGATCCTGTCCTTTTTCGTGGAAAATTCATCTTTTGCGTTGGAAATTCCTTTAAAAATTCCAAATTTGTTTGAAAAGTAACATATTTGGTTAAGAATGAATCTTTTCAGCTATTTTATTGGAAATTCACTTCTTTGGTTAAAAATGTTTTGTTCATTCTTCACTTTAAATTTTGTATGGTAGAAAATAACTCTTTTAGAAAAAAATTACTCTTCTTAATTTGAAAATGAGTCTATTTTGTTTGAGGATTTAAATTCTTTGTTAAAAAATCTTATGTTTTGATTTAATTCAACTTATTTCAATTAAAACCTAAAATATATTATGGTGGTTTAAATTTAAATGTAATTTAATCTATTAATTGTATTAATTTTACTTAAAAATGCATTGAATTTAGAAAAAAAGGTAAAATAGAGATTTTCTTGAATTATTATTCAAAATCATGATCTTCAGCGACAAATTCGAAGAATGATTAAATATGTTTTTAGTATCATTTAATTATTTAAATATTCGATGGTGCTAATATATTTAAGAAAATCCTAAAAATAATTATTTAGTAATTTTTGTATTATTGTGATTAATATGCTCTTTCCTTAATTGTAGGAATTTGTTAAAAATTAATTTACTTGGTTTAAAATTAATTCTTTAAAATTGAAAATTGATTTATGAAACTAAAAATTTAACTATATTTTTTGTAGAATTTTTTTTAGACAGTTAATCTTAAGGTAGAGAATATATTATCTATAGAATATTTTATTTTATTGATCTATTTTACTGACAATTTATGTTTTTTAAACTTATTCCTTTAACCGAAAATTACCCTATTCTATTTTTATTAATCTTTTTTTAAATAAAAATGCATATATTTCAATTTGTCTTTTTAGTTTAAAAATGTATCTATTTTTATAAAAATAGATTTTTACGATAAAAGATATCTTTTTAACCAAATAGTTACAATTTCAACAAAGTAATTAAATTTTTAACCAAATAGTTGTATTTTTTGGGAAAAATGCATTTTTTGATAATTTATCTGTTTCGTGGAAAATGTAACTATGCCATTTCTTGATTTTTTTTTGGTTAAGAAATTATCTTTTGGGGCTGTATAATAAATAATAATAAAAATAATTTGAAAAAATAGTTCATAACGTAATTTATGGATGGCCTCTACCAAAAGGCTGTAGGAATGGAAAACGTGAAAAATAGAAAATAGAACAGTCTAATAAAAATAACCTACAAAAAACTTAATGTTTTTACGAATTAGTGATGCAGAAATGAAAAAAGTAACATTATTTACACGTTTAATTTGTTTTAGATTACACAAGTGAATAGTCCACTTCCCGTGCTATAAAAGTTTTCTTTTGCTAAAGCCTCTTTTGGAGACATGGAATCATAATGTATAAAATAATATACTTTTTTTGGGTAATTCAACAATAAAAATAATTAATTAGGACAGTCACATTTTTTTTAAATCAACGGAAATTAGTTTGATTTAACCAAAAATTTTCTTTGGACCAAGAGAATTATTTCTGAGTCTACTTATCCTGCTATAGACTATTGGCTTCAAACTTTCAAAAGAAAAAATTTTTGGTTTGAAACGTATTCCAGAAATGAAATAATAAGACAAAAATAGTTTTGCATACTGTTCAATTAATATTTTTATTCATAGCTTAAAGTAATAGAAAACACTTGGGCCTAATAAAAATATCTAGAATTAAGAAATAGACTCACTGAAGACACTTTTTTCTCAAATCATTCTTTGGCTTCGTTTTTCAGATAAAGTAAGTAGAGCCACTTTTTGAAAATAAAAAATTAACATTTTAGTCACATTTTTCAATATATTAAAACAGACAACCGAAGGATTTCAGACTACATATTACTGAATTTTTTAAAATTCTTTTAAATTCACTCTCGATTCTTTGAAATTCCCTGAAAATCTACCGAATAGATAAAATCTTTTTCAGATTTAAGATTTATTATAAACTCACCCTGATAATTTTTAATTCACTTCGAATTCTCATCGATTTAATCAAATTCTTATTTACTAATCCTATTCAATTCCATTCATCCGCATTTAATGGAAATTTTTTGAATTCAAAAAGCTTTGTTCAATTCCCCTACTTCTTAGGCATTTAATTCAATTCTTTTATAATCCCTTAAATTCTTCTAATTTCACTTTAATTTTACTGAAATGAATAGAATATTTCAGATTACAAATTTTGTTAACTTGAATACCAGGTGTATACATATGAAACCGGTATTGCCATTTAGCGGCCAGTAGGCACACTTGTAGGCACTGTCGGAACTTACCATTTGTGCTAATTGGCATATTGTCATCTGTCAACAATATCCAATACCAAACATTTCAAGTTTCATATGACATCGTGATTTTTTTCGCTCTTTAAAATGTCGAAATACGTGCCTTCAAACAACGATTTGCGGGGAGCATTAATTTTCTGTTTCCATTTGGTTAAATCGGTGATAGAATCTCATCGAATGCTTGTCGAAGCTTACGGAGAGCATGCTCTTGGTCGAACGCAGTGTAATGAGTGGTTTAACAAGTTCAAAAGTCGCAATTGTGATGTGAGAGACGCTGACCGCGGCAAACCACCGAAATCGTTTGAGGACGTCGAATTGCAGGATTTGCTGGATAAAGACGATGTTCAGATGCAAAAATAGCTCGCAGAACAACGCTACCAACAACAATTGGCCAATTTGAACCGTGCTCTGCGCCAAAAACGCCAAAAATATGAAACTAGGCATGA
>NC_046664.1:61618428-61629231 GCF_010883055.1 Belonocnema kinseyi
GCGAGGGCGCAAACTTTGAATAAAATATTTGTTATCATTCTCTTGAAATAAATGTGTTTTTTTCTTGAAAAAATACCGGTTTCATATGTATACACCTGGTAGATTTTTATGTAGCGTGAAGTTCCTTGAATTATTTTCCGTGCGTTCCAAATTGAATAAATTCCATCGATTTTTTAAATATTTTCACGTGGTTTTCAATTTAAATTTATTAATCTAAATTCAATAGAAATTTTTTGCTTTAAATTTGTTTTTCTATTCGCTTAATTTCTCAGGCATCTTATTAAATTCTTTCAAATTTTTTTTCATTTTTCGAAATTAACTTTAAATTTACTCAAATCAATGGAATATCTTAGATTCAATGAGTTTTTTAACTTATTTGAATTAATATCGAATTCACCCTGAATTCTTACTCGTGTATCCCGAATTATTTTTTTATTTTTTGTAATACTTTAGAGCTCTGCTGATTTTTTAAAGCCATGCTGAATCCTATTTGATTCATTTAATTTTTCATTAACGCCCTTAATTTTATTTGATTAAATTCTTCTAAATTTAGTCAAATTTTGCTTGAATCAATGAAATCATTTGTATTAAATTTTTTTCGGTTAATTTGAATTCCACTCAATTTATTTGCTTTTTATAACTTTCACTCCATTCTTTCAAATTTTCTTGAGTTATTATTTATTTAAGCAAATTCTTATGTATTTTCTTAAATTCTTTTAAGTACGCTCTAAATTTACTTATATCAGTGAAAAATTTTGGATTAGATTTTATTTGAATTCACCTGAATTTTTATGAAATTCATCGAAATCTTCTTATTTTCCTTAAACTCCTCTAAATTCGCTTGGAGGACTTATAAAAGCCCTGGGATTGTAGCTTATAAAAATTGTCTCCGCACCCATCAAGCCTATATTGGCATCAGATATTTTTATCTATGTGAATAAAAAATTCTGTGATTAACAACTCACAAATTTCATTCCTGGAGTCATTAAAAAGTCATTTTTCTCGGAATATAACTCTTCTCTCAGACCCCTACCCCTTCAACTAACGGAAGGTATTTGTATTTAAGATAATACGTGCTTTAAATTGTGAAAACATCATTTTTAAAATTTCCTTATTTTTCCTTTACCATTTTCTCATTTTCTCTGACCATTAAGATTCTATAATATCAGCATTTTAATCATGTAATGTTTTTACATAGGCTCTTTTATAAACGGAATAAAACAATATTCTAGATATAAATTTACAACTTTAAAATTTATTTATTTACATATTTATTAGAAAAACGATTTTGCTATCATAAAAGATGACTTTTTAACGAAAAACTGGAATTTAGGGGTAGGTTGCGGAGCTTTGTACGTTATTATCATGCACTAACATCGCTTGATCACTACTAGAATCCTCGTATATATAATATAATAAAAAAATAATATAATGTAAAATCTTGCAATGTTGGTTATCACGATTTTACGCTAACATAATGCAATAATTACGATATGTAGTGCAGGAATTACGGTATATATTGCAATTCATGCGATATCGTTTTCTCCGTGTAAAATTTCATTAGAAAAATAAAAAAATTTTTAACTAAAAAGAGGAACTTTCCAGAAATAAAAAGTTTTCAAAGATGAAAGTATCATAACCTACATTGTTCAACCCTAAAACTAAAACATGAATTTTCTCTACGGAAAATGAATTTTCAATCAAAAAATATAAATAATCAGAAGAAAATTAGTTTTATCCAATATCTATGACCCACACACTTATATTTCCAAATAAAAAATATCAATTTTTTATAAATATTTCATTTTTCAACCGAAAAGATGAATTTCCAACTAAAAATATGAATCTTTAACAAACAAAGAAATTCTCAAAAAAGTGTTCCAAGCACAACTGCCTAACAAACCTGTTGAATCCTCGAGCAAAAGAGATTTATTTTTAATCAAACAGTTTCATTTTTATCAAAAATATGAAATTTTTACTAAAACGGATGATTTTTGAAATCAAAAAGAGAAACTTTCCACAAAAATTTAAATTTGTGTATAAAAAATATTTTAGTTTGACTTTTTAACGTCAAAACATGCGTATTAAACGAAAAATAAATTTTGTACAAAATAGTTGAATATTTAGCAAAAAACTTGCATTTTTATCCAAGAAAGATACTTTTTCTACAAAAATAAATGAATTTTCAAATCAAAAAGACAAACTCACAATAAAACAGTTGAATTTTGATCAAAAAAAGATTTTAGTGGAATTTTTTAAAACCAAAATATGAATTTTAATCGAAAAGAAAATTTTCTAGAATTCTCAAGCAAAAATGGAATGGCTATATTTGTAGTAAAAAAATTTATATTTACGAAACAAAAACGAATTTTCAGCAAAATTGGTTGAACTTTTAACTGAAATGATGAACATTTAATTAACAGTGAATAAAATTCTAACAAAATAAAATGATTTGTAACAAAATACATAAATTTTCAACCTAATATTTTAATATTTAATGACATTTCAAGATCCTAATAGTTAAATTTTATATAAAGAAAGTTAATTAGTCAATACAAAAGACAAAGTTTCTTCAATATACAAAAAATTTCTAAAAATTAATTGAATTTCAACTGCAGAAGATAAATGTTCAACCAAACATAGAATATTTTTCTTTTTTAACAAAATAGTTGAATTTTAAAGAAAAACAAAGAATATTTTTGAAATAAAGTGATCATTTTGCAGTAAAACTATGCAAAATAAGAAAAAACACGAACCAACCAATTTTTTGTACCAAACAAATATATACAATTATCTTATTGTTCATTTTTTTAGAGGATATGTAGTTTTTATTTGAATCGTAAAAACAACATTCAACGTAAAAAAAACAATTTTTGGGCTAAAGGGACTAAGTAAGAAATAAAATTTCACAAAAGTTGTTTACCCAGAAAAAGCTACAAATTCGTTACTAATATTTTTAATGGAATGGGTTGTTTTGGTTTTATTCGTGAAAAATAAGATTAGAGGTAAAAGAGATCAAATGTTTGGACAAGCCACATAGGCTTTGAAAAAAAAGGAAAAAGTTTCTCTTCCAAAAAAGAGTGAAAACTCATCCAAATTTGTCAGGACTAATTTTTTTATGGAACTTGTACTTTTTGTTTCAATCGTAAAAAAGAGTATTAAAAATAAACATAAATTAATTTCTTAAAAAACGACACTAGGTACGAAAAAAGTAAATAAACAAAAGTTCTTCATCCAAAAAGGATCCACAGATTGGTTACTAATAATGTTTAGACAGAAAGAGTACATTTTCTTCTAGTCGTAAAAATAACATTGAAAATTAAAAAATGCATTTTTGGGAAAACGACATGAGGGACGAAAAAAGTGAAAAGAAACAAGTGTTTAACCAAAAATGATCTCAATGATCAACAAATTTTATATTAACTCTTGTTATAAAAATACATGTAAAATAACAAAATAAAAATTTGTTTGAGAGAAAAAATATTTCGCTGTCTGATTTGTATACTCGTAGTATCTCCACGGATTCACTGAAACAAAAAAATATTTTTAACAAATAATAATCTTCATTGTTATATATTCTTGTTATTAAATTTTTTTAAAATTGTAAACTGTTTACGCTTTTAATACTAAGAAATAAGAAAACAAGGAGGACGAATGTGCATCTTATCTGTCTTATATGCACAGAAACAAATCAGTTTGGGAGTTTACCCTATTTTAAATTTCAAGAAATTGCAATCTCATTTGTTTGAACAAGCAAACTCTGCTTCTAGAACCACTAATCCTAATTATCCTTTACAACAAATCCTATCCACATTAGAAAGAATCGAGACTATATTCAGTGCTTTAGCAAATTGCAGAAGTAGCATTGCCCAGTCAAATATTCGAGAAGCTCAAAAAATAAGTGATGACGAGAATGAAAAACTCGCAGCGGAAGTTGAATATGATTTTGCTAAAATTTTGACATTAGTCCCTGAATTTGAAAGGACAGGAGTTGAACATTTCTTTTGATTAATTAGGCGAGCAAAGAAGAAAACTAAGAAAAATAAACGTAGAATTCTGTTAGGTGCAATTATTGCTAAAAAATGAACTGATCGTGCAGCAGGATCCGTTCATGTAGACGGGGTTGATATATACGGAGAATTATTCTACAGATTGCGATTATTAATTGGAGATAGGGAAAATCTAAACTCGTTACAAAAACAACGCGATTTAATAATTATAGGACAAACTAAAGGCTTAGATAGTTTTATATCAAGATTCATAAAAATTCAAGACAAGATACCACAATTTATTCATACTATGCATGTCAAAGCAACCGAAATAAGTTTACGACACGATATTGAAACGGAAAATTCAGTTAAATTATTTTTGCGAGGATTACGCGAAGAATTCAAAATGAGAACTCGACCACAAAATCAGAAAACTATAATTGAGGCTTTTAAAATGGCATCAGAAGTAGAAAATGGGTTACACGAAAGAAAGTACCAGCAACCTAGTAGTCATAACCAAAAATCTAAAACTATGGCAAAAAGAGAGTTTAAATCAGATATTGACAATAAAATACTTAGAGCGATTTGTAACCACTGTAAAATTCCGGGGCATCACGAAGATAAATGTTATTCAAAACAAAAAGACTTTCCTCCAAAACAAGAACCTCGAAATTTGAAGTCAACTGCCTCGTCAAGCAGACGTTTAGATAAAGTGCAAAAAAGAATAAGCGAATGAAGGGTTTTGATCAAAGAATGCAAAATATAATGTTCATGACAGGTCAACCAAACAGAATAAAACGCGGTCTGTTAAATTTCATCGGCGATGTATCAGAAACTTTATTTAGTATCTAAGACGAAGAAGACGTTCAATATTATAACAAAGAACTAGACAAACTTAGATCGGATAATGTAGAAATCGCTTACGTCATTAAAAATCAGACTTATTTAATATCAAACTGCCTAAAAGATGAATCCGAACTGAGAAGTGACTTCAAATATCAAGCAGGGCAAATCAATTTAATGTTTGGAAAAGTATCAAATGTATCTCAAAATAGCGAATATTCTTGAATAATCAACTAATTCTATTAAAACTAACTGATAGTTTACACAGATAAGGAATATTCATTAACAAAGTCAGAAAATCTATTATTAACTGGTAGCGAAAGGGGAATAATTCACCCAATTTAATCTCCGAAATTACTTTGTTCAATACATTATCCGAACAAAAGCATGTAACAAATTTTCCTGTGCCTTTGGAAGAACGATATTTTTCTACATTAATCGATATTAGCAAGATAGCAATGACATTTAAAAACCGAAGATCGTTAATTATTCTCAACATTCCTTTACTGGAAGGAAAATTTTATAACTTAATTAGAGCCAAACCAATACTTTCGTTAGGGCGGTTTTATAATTCTCTCATTATACCATAGATCGCTTAATTATATTATATAACTTAATTGGAGCCAAACCAATACTTTCGTTACGATGGTTTTATAATTATCTCATTATACCAAACGATCGCTTAATTATATCAGATCAAACTCAAACCATGTTTATACTCACTTCTGAAACTGAGCTGTGAAATATGAAAACCTTAGGAAAAATTAGTATATGAAAAAGAACCCATCCTGATTATTCAACGCAAACCAAAGACAGCTCTTTAACTAAAACTATGACTAAAATAAACACAGAAAGTTGCCAGACGTAAGTAATAAAATTGATAAACACACTTTGGATACAGATAAGAAGTAATCAAGATTGGTCAGCTACAGCACCTGCGAAAGAAATTTTACACATATTGTGCAGTAATTATTATGTACGAAATTTACGTATAAAGGGTTCTTTTATATTACATTCAGATAGTGAATGTACTGCGACTACAGCTTTAGTAATACTGAGATTAAGCACTAAAATAGATATTTATATAGAATTGAATGAAATACTGAGTGCGAAAATAAAGTTAGATTTACATAAATCATACCTTAAATGAACTAGACAAAGAAGAGATTCCGTTTGAACTGATCACCGAAACAAAAATAAGTACTGAAAATCTAAATACCCTAGGAACCACACTATTGAAGATCTAAATGAAAGAGTAGAGTTAATACCTAAAAGGAAAAGAACATTGACTTGGACAAAAAAGGCTTATTCTCGGTTACATATTGCAGGGTATACTGCATTAATTGTTTCTTTAATAGCTAATAAGTTAGGTATTGTAAGAGCATTAATCAATAATTTTAAAATGTTAATTGAACATTGTCCCTATACACATTGTAGCTTCGAAAATAATGGAAATATCAGACATGTTATCAAGGTAAAACCGGAGATGTCTGTCAGCCTGGAATCTTTAACAAATTTACTCAGAAGAAATGTCAGGAGAACCTTTTGAACTTAAAATAAACCCTTAAAGTGCAATCTTAGGAGGGATGGGGGGACTGTGGAGCATTGAGCTTTTTGCATAGGTAAACATTCCATTTCCATTCCATTTCGTCGGTCGGAAGATTAATTGCACTATAATGCAATTAAACTTTCGACCGATGAAATGGAATGGAAATGGTTAATTTACATTTCTGAAATTTAAATAAACCTAACTTGAGTTATTTACGGCATAAATTTCAACTTTGTTGACAGCCTTCACACAAAAATAGATCAAATTCGAATTATTCCTATTTTGCTTTTTATACTTTCTGCTAATGGAACGGAAAAAATGCGGTTATTGAAAACGTATATATCATATTTTTGTTATGGAATATTTCAACTTCAAAAAAATACTCGTAATATCTGAAATATTTTAGATAGGTGGTAACGTGTCCAGCTTGTGTTTATCTTACAAATCTTGTAAACTTACTCCGATTGACGAGGGTCCTTTTATTTACATCTACCAGAGATTTAAAATTCAATACATTTTTTACAGCGTGAAGTAGGAAAAATAAAATTTTCTTCTAAATTTCATTACAAATGTTGCTGAATAGTACATTTTGAAATACTTTGAAAGTGTATTTTTTATGTGTTTTTTAAATGTTAAGGAAAAACATATTAAAAGTACAGTGTCAGATTACTATACATGCGGGGGGATCCTAGTTTGTAAATGATAATAATAATAATAATAATAATAATAATAATAATAATCTGTTAATTTTGCAGACTTCTAAATAAATAAGAAACTTGTCATTTATACTAAATTTACTGGAATTTCCTCGCTATAATAAATTTTCTGTAATATTTAGAAAAAATGTTTATTCCCGTATTTTAAAAATAGAAACAGACTAGGTCATGTTAATAGTTTTTTCATACGGCCTTCCTACTGTTTTAATAGAAAAAAACTGCGACACCATCGCCTCTTTTTATTAAACTTTTCTATTTTTTACGTTTTCCATATTTTCAACAATTCCAAGTATAATTGTGTACTAATCTCTCATGGCTCTATTTTCGCTAATCGAATATAAAAAATTTCACAAGTAATTAATTGAATTTTACCAATTTTGATTTAAAGAGTAAGAATATCTAAAAATGAAATATGCTTCTTTAGGTTCTCAAGTGCTTGTTTTAAAATCTATTTTGCTGAGAACCTTTCCTTTTTTTAAATAAAATTCATCTTTTGGATTGGGAATTCCTTTAAACATTCCAAATTTGTTTAAAAGTTTATTTATTTTATAGAGAGAGCATTTCTGTTGCTAAAAGATTAATCTCTTTGGTTGAAATATTACTTGTTCGGTTAAAAAATAATTTTTAAATTAAACATTAAATTTTTTATTAAAATGTCATTTTTCTTAGATAAAAATTTAGCTAAAATTTTATTTTTAATGAAAAATTTTGCACTATTTTATTGAAAATTTTAAAATGGAAACTTTGGTTGAGGATTCATCTTAGTTCAAAATTAATTTCTTTGTTTAAAAATTCCCTGATTTTGTTAGATAGATAGATAAATGTTTATTTTTCGGCCTGCTGGCCTTAAAAAATTGACTTTCTTACGCTTCCATTTTTGTACAGAATTTTCTTACAACTACGTCTTACAAAGTACCATCCATCCACATCTTATAACTAATCCGCTCGCTCCTATAGCCTAACCTTCCTCGCTGCACCTCGCCTCGCCACGCACACATTTCGCTCTTTTATCGCTATGCCTCGCATTACCAGCGCCTGTCTCCGCGGCTAACACCTAATACTTAACTACTATTTACAATATTTACATTTCTCTTACATCTACTTTCTTTCCTATTTACAATCTTTCCTTCTCCATTTCTCTTCCTCCTTCCTTCTCTTCTTCTCTATTTTACCCAACACCCCCTTCACCCATGCTACTACCCTTTTGCCACCCTTTTATGCAACAATACCTTTATGCTTATCCTACTCCTTTCCACGTCTGCACATTCCTCCAACCAATGCTCCAATTTTTCATCCCCCCTTCCGCACAATTCATAAATTTCCTTCTCTCTAGAAAATCAGAACCGATTATACTTCTCCATGCGCCCGCACCTCATTTTCGCTACAATTTCCTGACTTCCTTGCTCTCTTTTCTTAGACAAAAATTGCGCTCTCTCTCTTGGCATAATCCACACATAGTTTTCGTTATACCTTGACTCCCATATTCTCTCCTCTCCTTCTGCCCTCTCTTTTTCCATGCCATTCTTTTGAACCAACTTATATACCTTCCTTCCTTCCTCGTGCATTCTGCTAACTTCCTCCATCTGCAATCCATTCGTTCTAAAATACCTTTCCCTTTCCACCTCTATCTCTCCTGTACCCTATTTACCTCCTCACCTCCCTTCCAACCCCACACCCTCACACCGTAAAATAAGACACTCATCATTAGCGAATCAAACAATTTCATTCTCCTTTCAAAATAATCTGCGAACAATCTCTTTCCCAGCCCCCACACCTGCCTCATCACCACATTTACCCTTCTCACTCTCTTTTTCAAATGACTATCCACTCCCCCATTTCTTCGGAACAAGAAGCCCAGGTACACAAATTCTTTCACCTCCTGTACCGCTTTTCCCTTCCACTTCCACTCCCCTCCTCCATCTTTCCCACCTCCTTTTCTGAACACCATAACCTTCGACTTGTCCGCCTTTAACTCTAACTCTAACTTGTACAAGTAACGTCTCAACCTCTTCATCATCTCCTTTAGAGCCTCTTCGCTCTTTGCCAACAGCACTATGTGATCTGCATATGCAAGTGACCGTATCCTGACTCCTCCTACCCTAACTCCTCCTACCACTCCGGCCGCTAGCTTACTTTTCATATCCACGATCAAAATTGCAAAAAGCTTTGGGGTAAGCGGGCACACTTGCCTCAACCCCCTATCCATCTAGAATCCCTCAGAGATTCCCTCCCATCCTCTCACTCTATCTTTCGTCTTCTCATATACCTCCCTTACCCTCTCGATCAGGCCCCTCTGCATTCCCCTCTCCTCCATTGCCTCCCAAAACCTCCCCCTATCCAATGACGGGAACGCGCTCTTTAGATCTATAAAAAACGCGTGCACTTTGGCACCCTTTATGGTTAATTCTCTATCCACCACGTGTTTCAAGACGTAAATATTGTCAATAGTGATCCTTCTCTCTCTCTAAAGCCCGCCTGCGTCTCCGGCAATATTCCTTTCTCCTCAACATCCTTTCGTAGCCTATCTGCTAACACCATCGCGTATATTTTGTACGCAGTATTCATGAGCGTAATTCCTCTATCATTTTTCTGCCTCTCCCTATCCCCTTTCTTATACAGTGGTACGATCAACCCCTATCTCCACCCTCTTGGGAATCCCTCCCTACTCCATACTTTTTTCACTACCCCCTTCAGCCGCTGCCTTACCTCTTGTGTGCCAAACAGCCACGCTTCGTTCTCTATCCCGTCAATCCCTGTTGCCGTCGATTTTTTTAACTTCCCTATCTGCTTCTCTATCTGCTCGTCGTTCAGCACCTCTTCATCTAACTCTCTGTTTCCTCTAATCCCCGCATCTCTCTTTCGAGTATCTGACCCCTGAAATGAATCCTTAAAAAATTTTCTGCATTCGTCGCATTCGTTTTGCATTCCCTATCCCACCACGGCTTCACCATTTCTTTTCCCTACAAACCCTCTTTTTCACACAACCTTTCACTTTCTCTTGTAGATCCTCCCATATCTTGTCTACGGACTCCCCCTCAAAGCTTACGTTGCCTAATTGCTCCTGATACTTCTCTATCGCCTCTCTCGTCCATGACACCCTCTCCCCTAACGACCCTTCTTCCCCACCCTGCATTTCGCCAGCCTCCCCCTGTATCCACAAACTCAATGGCTGATGGTCTGATTCCATTCTTCCTTCCACTGCGTATTTCTCTATCTCCTCAAACCCTTGCATATTCATAATCACGTAGTCTATGACCAATACACCCCTCTTACTCACATACGTGTATTCTCATTCTTCGTCCCCTTTTACCATACCATTCGCCACCGCCCACCCTCTATCCTCCATCCAGTCTCTTAGAATTTCCCCCTCTTTATTTATTATTTTATCCTTCGATTTTCTATCAAAGCTCTCCCCTTCCCGGTACAGGCCCCCTTCTCGCCCAATTCTCGCATTTAAGTCTCCCTCCATTATCACTATACGCTCATCTCTTTCTCCTAGTAAGTTTTTTATCCTTTCTTTAATCCTTTCCATTCTATTCTTATTGTACACAGTCACAAACTGATACATCACCCCTCCTATCTTTACAGTCCTCATTTGCAAGCTCTCCCCCTCTCCCTCTCCATGTACTCCTTCCTCTAATCCATCCCTAACCGCTGTTATAATTCCCCCACTAGCCCTTTCTTTCCTTTTTACTTTGACCGCCTC
>NC_046664.1:61629331-61644001 GCF_010883055.1 Belonocnema kinseyi
CACCTTTAACATTCCTCCACCCTGCTTTATTTCCACCCCCCTACTTCCCCCGAAACAAATTGCCCTGCACTTCCTTCAACACCTCCTTCTCTTCGTCCCATACCCACATTTTCTCGTCTTTTTTTGTTTTCTGATACCCTACCTTCGCTGCTCTCCCTTCACTCTTCTCCTTTCTATCTCTCTTACCCTTAGGTCCTCCTTCATAATTTCCATCTGCTCCATAACACCCCTTACGTCCTCCCTTAACCCTCTGATCTCGCCTATCAGCACCTCGATAGCCTCTTTCTTCGTCTGACCCTCCATTAGGGGGGGGGGGGGGGTGACCTACGTGTTCGTATGCTTTTTTTAAAGTGACTCTCTAGCGCGCTTTTCTCCGGACTTTCTTTGCTTTTCTTTTTCCTCTTTAAGAGATCCTCCCCCTCACTTGCACTGGACGCTCTCTCCCTTGCGTGATCGCTTCTTCCGCTCCGATTCTACGCCCTGTCGCGCCACTTGACACCGGGCCACGCACAACTGGCCGTCGTGTCTCTCTGGAAATTTCTTCCCCGTCTACTTCACCAACAGCACTGCCAGTACTCTCGCTGCCCACCTCCCGCTCATCCGTAGGTAACTGTAACCTATCCATAACCAAAAGAACTCACTGCCGCCCACAGATGTCACTTAAGGCTGCTGCGGCTTACCGCCCTAATATTTCAGTTTCTTTGCCCTATTTCACCTCTCACATCCCCTTCACCCATCCTTTCCTCACCCCCAACATCCCTCATCACTACAAGAACCTCCCTTGCCGCTATGAAGGCCCAAAAACTCAAACACAAAACTACCCCGCTCCTTTGCAAACCTAACCTCACTTTCCCTATTTAGCCAAATCCCACCCCAAACTACAATGTAAATTAATCTCTTTCTTCCCAATCTACCCCTCACAACCGTACTCACCTCCTAGAGTTCCACCCTTCACACTTCACTCACACCTTCCACACAAACTTTCTAAAAACTTCTTACCGCCTGTCACTGCACACTTTCTCACTACCGCCACCAACATGCAAGTCTCCCGTTATTTTGTTAAAAACTCGTCTTTTTAGATACAAATTTAGTAGTTTTTGGGTTATAAATTTAAATCGCGTCAAAAATTTTTTTTTTTCTAAACCAAACATTTTTAGTGCAATTTTTTTTCTTTCTTGACTGAAAAAATCGTTTGGCAGAAAAAAACTCTTTTCATGAAAATTCCTCTTTTTGTTGAAAAAGGAGTCTGCTTTAGTTAAGGTTTCAAATTCTTTGTTGAAAGATTGTATTTTTTGGCTTAATTTAACTGCTTTTAATTTAACATTGAAATATTTTTTGGCGGAAATATCAATTATTACACTTATAGCTAATAATTTTTTTTCGCCAAAAAGTTAAGTTTTTAAGAAAGAAAGAACTTTCTTTTTAATTTTTAAAAATTTATTTCAACTTTAATGCCTAGTTATTAACTTCCTAACCACAAAGATGCATTTTTTAACTTGAAACTTAATATTCTACCCAGAAAAACGAGTTTTCAATGAAAATGTAAAATAATGAATGTTTAATAACAAAGATTAATTTACTACCATAAACGACAAATTTTTAATGAAATTCCAGAACTGTCAATCAAAAGGTGGAATTTTCAAATGAGAAATATTAATTTTTATTACAAAAAGATTAATTTACTACCAAAAAGACGAAATTTTTAAAAAAATTTAAAAATTCTGAACCAAAAAGTTTAATTTTTAAGAGAGAATGAAAATTCCATTCTTTATTTTTAAAAAATAGTTTAACTTAAGAATCCAGTAGTTAAATTTTCAACCAACAAATGAAAGTTCAAACAAAAAGATTAATTTCATAACGAATTCTTAACCGAACTCAAGAATTCTGAACCAGAAAGTTGAATTTTCAAGTAAAAAAGATGCATTTTTAAACAAAAAGATTAATTCTTACAAAAGAATACATGAATTGTGAACAAAATGTTGAATTTTTAACTTAAAAAATGAATTTTTTTAGGCATAAGATTAAATTACGGTCGTAAAAAACAATCTTTTTAAAAACATTAAGAAATCATACATATCTTTCATAACTTTGAACGTGTTAAAATGCGCCACCACTAAATAATTTTGCGGTAGCTAATTAACAAAGACATCATATTTTGTAGAGGGGGTAGTGTAACGCAGGGGTTAAATCCTAAACAGTGATGTGCAATATAAAGTTAAGGACATGGATTCATTCGTCTTCAAATGCGTTCATATACGCCATCAGATTCTTTTTTTGAAAATCTTGAAAACTGCCGAAAATATGGAGGTAACAAAATTTTACAAAGTGATGACCATCAAAATAAAAAGTTTTCAATCTGTATTGTTGAAGGGAGTTTGCTATTGGGATTCAAATGCGCTCATGTGCAACATAAAGAAAACTTTCGCGCCACATTGATAACCGAGTTATCAATCCCCTCATTGTCACTTGTTACCGATGCATTATCCAACGATATCTCCAAAGATATCTCCATTAACCTAAATTGCACTATATAATTTTATGAAAAGCTTTTCGTATAGAATTTCAAATGCGTTCATATGCAAACTTTTTATTTCGTTGGTCATCACTTCGTAAAATTTTGTTACGAGTATCTCTATATCTTGGGCAATTATCAAGATTTTCAAAAAAATTTTATGGCGCATATAAGCGCATTTGAAACCCCCTAGTAAACTCCTTTCGTCAATGCGGATGGCAAACTTTATTTTTTTGGTCATCACTTCATAAAATATTGTTACCTCCATATCATGGGGAATTTTCAAAATTTGCAAAAAAAAATTGATGGCGCATATGAGCGCGTTTGAAGGCGTATGAATCCATGTCATTAACTTTATATTATACATCACTGTTGACGATTTAACACCTGCGTTACACAGCCCCCGTTCAAAATATTATATCTTTGTTAATTAGCTGGCGCAATATTTTTAGTGGTGGCGCATTTGAGTAAACCTGATATAACTGCTACAGTTTTGTGGCGCAAACATTTTTATCGGAAGTGCATTTGAGCTTATTTGAGGCGCAATTCAGTGGGATGTAGAAAACCCGAAAATTAAGAGTGGGGGGGGGGGGTCTGGTGTAACTGACCTGAATCTTAACTGGAAAAATGGCTAATTGAGCCATCTATTTAGTTAGTAAGATGTGGCACTGCTATTTTATTTTTGGGTACAACAATTCCATTCGTTGCAGTGACTATTCAGTTAGTAAAAGCAACTAAGTAAATAGCTGTGTCAACTAATAAAATGACCTAAAAAAGAGTTTTCAATAAAAATGAAGAATTCCAAACCAACAAGTTCAATTTTTAATTTAAAAAAAATTAATTCACAACCAGAAAAGACGAATTTTGAACCAACTTTGAGATTCCTGAACCAAAAGTAAAAGTAAAGTAAAGTGGAAATGTGATTTATGGACGATCCCTGAATGAAAATTCAACTATTCCAGTTGAAACTGCAACTATTATGTTGAATTTTTTTGAATTTTTGTGTTAAGAATTAATTTTCTTAAATAGTTAAAAATTAATTGCTTTGATTATATATTAATTTTATCAAATACAAATTTAATTATTCAATATTTGATTAGAAAATTATTTTTAACTAAAAATTTCTCTTTTGGTATATATTACGTATTTTGTTTAAAAAAAAATTATTTTTGGTAGCAATTAATGATCTTCGTTAAATACTCATCTTATTTGTTTTAAATTCATTTGTTCTAGTTAAAGACTTATCATTTCAGTCAGAACTTCATTACTTTGTTTTAAAGTTCATTTTTTGTCTGTCGAAATTTAGTTTTTTTTTTTAACTGAAAATTAATACATTTCATTTTTGTTTAAATATTCATATTTTCTGTTTGATAATTTATGTACTTGGTTTAGGAATCTTATTTTTTGTATAGAAAATTAATTCATTTGATAAGTCAGAAATTTGAATCGGATTAAATTAAATTTAATATAGAACTCATATTAATTTTACCTAAATATGCACTTCATTTTAAATATAATTATTTGTCTTGAATTATTATTTAATTAATCAATGGTGCTAATATATGTATTTAAGAAAATCTTCTAATACGACTTTTCAAAGCTTTCTGAATTTAATATATCTCTTAAATTCCTAGATAATAAAGAAAAAACATTATTGATAATAAAATAGCAAACCCGTATACATACATATTCCGACTCTATTATTATAAAAAATTGAAAATATTTGAATGGCTCCGTTCTATGAAAAATAATTCAGGCGGAAAATTTGAGATATCTGGAAAAAACCAGGAATTGTCAGGGAATTTTTTCCAAAATTTGAGTACATATCGTATGATAGAGCTTTTAAAATTTATTTTGAAAATATATTTTTTTGCAGACAAAAAATTTAAATTCGTGAAAATTAAGAAAGATAAAGCAGTTGCAGTTTTTTCCTGTATTTTTAACTTTCTGGCTACTATTTAATTCATTTTGAGTATTAATTGGTTTAAGTTAACAAAAATAATTGTTGAACAAATGTATTGTTATTGTTAATGATATTTTCTTTGCTTAATGGTAGTAAGTTCGGGTTTCTT
Organism: Belonocnema kinseyi; assembly: GCF_010883055.1. Taxonomy (NCBI): domain Eukaryota; kingdom Metazoa; phylum Arthropoda; class Insecta; order Hymenoptera; family Cynipidae; genus Belonocnema; species Belonocnema kinseyi. The sequence continues at coordinate 61,633,916 of NC_046664.1, forward strand.
TCCGAACTTTTAACTTTTATACTTTGCTCTACCTTTTCTATTATAAAGCAATAATAATTCAACATTACAGAGAAATATATTGCAAATAATCTCTTTACAAAAAAATGTTCCAAATTCCTTTTAAATTTTTTGTGTGATAAAACTCTGTTTTTTTACGCTAGTTAAAAAAAGGATTCAGATTGTTTAACAGGTTTTATTCAATCAAAATAATGAGATTGCAACTTCTTCAAATTTAAAAATAGGCTAAACATACAAATTGATTTCTTGTTGTGCGTATAAGACAGATAAAGTTCACATTCACCTTCCTTGTTTTTATTTCCTAATGTTAAAAGCGTAAACAATTTAAAATTCGAGAATAACAATTTTTTTAACTACAAGAGTATATAACAATTTATATAACAGTTATTAGTTATATTTATTTATATTTTAAATAAATTAGAATTAAAATTTCAGCATACACATAAGGCAGATAATTTTTGCTTATATAATTTTAGTTAACACCTGAAATTTAATTTTGTTATACAAAATTTAAGATATAACGAATGAAAAATTTTCGTCCTCTTTTCTTAGCAAAATTTGCCTTGCATCTTATATGTATTCAAATAGCTTACTAGTTTCAGCTAACTGCAAATTATTGTCAATAATTAACATTTATATTTGTTATGATTAATTAAAATAGAAAAAGACAATATTGATCCCTTTTGCGGAAAAAATTCGCCATGTACAATAGGTATAGAATTTGATAGATAAACATAATAAACTTTAAAAAAATCGTAAACTAAAAATTTATGATTTTTCATGAATAATGAAGGTGAAAAAATAGAAAAATTATCGTCCCCTTTTTTTTTAGAAAAAAACTCATTCACATGTTATTTGTATTAAAATAGCTTATCTGGCTTGAAAGAATCCAGAAAATTTTAAATTATAGTGAGTTCTGTTTGTTAACTTAAATTTTGTATCATCTTTCTTAGTTTAAAAAATTTTTTGTTGCAAAATAAGTTAGATAAGCTATTACGATACATATAGGATAAGAAAGAATTTTTCTTTGGGGAAAAATATGAAGATTTCGCATTTGCAAACTTAAATTATTTATAAAAAGATCCATATTCACTGTTAAAAATATTTCGTTGTAGAATAAGTTTAATAAACCATTGCGATACATCTTAGGTACGAACAAAATTTTTTCTGCAATAAATGATGAAAATATTCTATTTGCTAAATTATGTTATATATAACAAAATTACATATATGATTTTTTATAACAATAATAAATAGTTCATCTTTATAATATTTTTATTTAAGTGACTCCGTTGAGTTTGATACAAATCAGAGAGTAAAATATATTTTCTCGCGAGCAAATTTTATTTTTCGAATATTTTGATTCTGTTTTTATAACAAGAGTTTATAAACAACTTTTAGAACTTTTTTTTTCAAAAAACTTTTGTCTTTACATTTTTTTGTCTCGTAAGTCCTTTTTCGAAAAATAAAATTGTTTTTATTTTTTATTCTTTTCTTACGATTAAAAAAATTTACTCTTCCTATCGAAAAATTAGTTGTAACAAATCTGTAGATCCTTTTTTGGTGAAAAGCTTTTGTCTATTCATTTTTTTTCTTACTTTTTGTCATTTTCCAACAACTTTTATTTTATTTTTTTTACTCTTTTTTATTACGATTAAAACAAAATATTCAAGTCTTATTAAAATATCTGGTTAAAAATTATACTTTTTTATTAAAAATTTATTTTATGAACAAAAAATTTTGCCACTTAATTTTTGTCAAATTTTTTTATACACATTCAATCTCTTAGGTTGGAAATTTATATGCCTTGCCCAAAACATGTTTTTTTTTTAGAAAATTCTTCTGGGTTGAAAATTGAATTGTTTGTTTGAATTTGTTTTATTCAATATGCATGATATTTATTAAAAGTTCATTTATTTGGTTAAATATTGATGCGGTTTTGTTGGAAATTCGTTTTTTTTTTGGTTGAGAATGAATTTTTTCACTAAAAATATAACTATTCAATATTTTATAGAGAATTGTACAAAATTTACTTTTTGATTAAAATTCATATTTTGGTTTTGAAGAGGTAACTAAAATTTTGTTTGGATAAAAATTCAAGTATATTTTTATGAAAATTTGTCGTTTTAGTTTAAAAATGTATCTACTTCAGTAGAAATTGCACCTTTCTTGTATATAAATAAAAATTTTTAATTGAAAATTCAATAATTTTGTTAAAAAGTCATCCTATTTGGTTAAAAATTCAAGAATTTGGTTGAAAGCTTGCTTTTTGATTAAAACATGTATTTGTTTCAGCAGAAGTTTTAGTGGAAGAGAATTCAACAGCTGTGTTTGTCGGTTTTGGTCCAACCACTTCATAGTTGCAAATTGATATCCCTGGTTGAACTATTCGATTGAAAATTGATATTTTCTGATAAAAAATTGAACTTTGTGGGCGAAAGTGCAAAAAACATTTAAATTGTTTTATTGAAGGTTTAGCTTTTTTCTTATACTTTACATTTTGCTGATGAAAAATTAATTTCTATTGAGAAAATTCTTTTATTCGGCTTCAAGGTTCAACAATTTATGTGCTCATTTGTTTCTTTCATGTTTGAAAATTTTTTATTTATTGGAAATTCCTCTTTTTGCTTTGAAATTCATTTTTTCAAATAATATTTCATCTCTTTTAGCTTAAATCTTAATTACATCTTTTTTAAATTTAATTAATTTGTTCAAAATTTCAGTATTATATTAAAAAGTAATCTTTGATGGCAGCGGCGCCTTTTTTAATAAATGAGTTCAAAATTTTCATCTAAAATATTGTTTTATTCCGTTTATAAAAGATCCTATGTTTAAAACATTGCAAGATTGAAATGTTGTTATTTGAATATTAATCATCAGGGAAAATGAAAAAATGGGCAACGAAATTATTAATTACGTACAGTAATGGGGGAGGGGGGAAATATTTCGTTTCGATTCGTTACAGGTGGGAAGGGCGTCTTCGAGGTGGCCTATAATCCGTTACGTAATTTAAGTACTAATTAAGTAGTAATTTAAGTAGTAATTTAGGTAGTAATTTAAGTAGTAATTAAGTAGTAGTTTAAGGTAATCAATATCAGGATGGAGCGAAGCACGCGAATTTTGCACTAGGATTTTTTTTTAATTTTTAGTTTTTGGATCTTTCTACATAACTTGAAAATCATCGGAAATGGTAAAATCGCGAAATTCTTAATTAAAGAAATGATTTGAACAAATAGTGAAATTCTACTAATACTATTAGGGAAAAAATGCAAATCAATATTAATGACCAATTACTAATACGATCATGGAATACTACAAATTTCGTAATGAAATATATAAATTTACATAGGCCTCTTAATATTAATTAAGGGTCATCCATAAACTACGTTAGCAACTTTGCGTTATTTTTGCCCTCCCCCCCACACCTTCCTGAAACCAATATCGAACATTTTTAATTCCTAAGCCATTAGGACGAAGTATATTGAATTATCAACAAAATCGTTTAATTACAAGCCAAAATAGATTTTATAAGCAAAAAAATGTATTTTTAAACCTAAAAATACGAATTTACAACAACAAAATTCATCTTAAGCCCAACAGTTGCAGTCGAGATAGTTGATCATGAATTTTCTACTAAAAGACGAATTTTCAAACGAATAGTTGAATACTTAACCAAATCGATGAAATTTCAATCAAGAAAGGTAAATTTAAAACTGAACAATCGAATTTTTAACTAAAAACGAATTTTTAAACAACAATAAATTTTCCAAAATTTTCAATTTAGAAAATTAATTTTTAAAGAAAACTAATTTTCAGTCTGTTGAATTTAAATAAAAAATGCATGGTCATCTTTTTTGATAAAAAATAATTTTGTTGGTTAAGGATTTATCTCTTTCGCTGAAAATTTAACTATTCCATTTTTTGAAAATTAATCATCGTGATTAAAAATTATCTTTGGGGTTTGTTGTACCTTTGTTAACAACTGTGGACTTTGGCGTCCTATCCCCCTCAAAATTGATAAGGCGGTTAATGGATGGTCCGTTCAAAAAGGTTATAGGAATGAAAAACGTTAAAAGTAGAAAATAGAACAGTCTAACAAAAATAACCTCGAAAAAAACTCGATTCTGACACATTTTAGACTTCATTGAAACATTAAAAAGACAATATTGAAAAACTGGTAAATAAGCTGTGGCCCTTATTTTACCTTAAACAATTGAGTTGATCACGTCCCGTTTATAATTCATGATGCTATACAATTTTCCATTAGGTGAAGCCCCTTTTGGATTTATGGATTAATAATGTTATAAAATAATATTCTCTTTGATATATAAAGGAATATTTTAATGTCCATTTCATCTTATTTTCTATAGGGGAAACGATTCATTTTGATAATCAAAATTTTGGCTGACCCAACTATATTTTTGGTTGCTTTTTTTTTAATAGGTACGGCACTGATTCCACACACACACACACACACACACACACATATATATATATATATATATTTCGAAGGATTTGCGAACGAAAGAAAGAAAACTTGTCGAATTGTCGAATATCCGGGGTTTTAAGAGATCCTCGGATCAATAAAATATTGAAAAATCAAAAGATTTGTTGAGGAAATGTTTATTTTCTCGACAAATTTTTTGATTTTTCGACATTTTATTGATCCGAGGATTTCTTAAAACCCCGGATATTCAACGAGTTCTTTTTGTTTTGTTCACAAATTCTTCGGAAAAAATATATATGGAATCAGTGCCGTACCTATTTAAAAAAAATTAAAAGTCGGATTGAACCAACACTCTTAACAAAAGAATTTATTCTGAGTCTGCTTATTCAGATAAGCTGTCGCTTCCAAACTTTGTATAAAAAATGTTTGGTTTGAAACGTATTCCAAGAATGAAATAATAAGAGAAAATTGTTTTTTTATAGTATTCAATTAATATGTTTATTCATAGCCAAAAATAAGAGAAAATAATCAAGCCTAATAATAATAATAGAGTCACTGCAGAAACTTTCAGTCACTTCTTAAAAATTAAAACATTACATTAGTTACATCTTTTGATAAATTAAAACAGACAGTCCAATGATTTCAGCATACTATTCAATTTTTTGAAATTCTTTTGAACTCACTCTGATTTCTTTGAAATTCCCTTGAAATCAACTGAATAGGTTTTTTCAGATATTAATTTTCTTTTAAATTCACCCTGGTAATTTTTAAATTCACTTTGATTTCTTACGGATTTTATAAAATTCTTATTTACCAATTCTATTCAGTCCCGTTCATTCGTATTCAATGGAAATTTAAAATTTTTTAAACTTTGTTCAATTCCCCTAATTCTTAGGCATTTCTGCAAAGTTGTTTATATTCCTTTAAATTCAGCTAATTTTACTTAAATTTTACTAAAATGAATAGAATATTTTATAATAAAATTTTGGATAATTCAACTGAATTAATTTAGAATTTACTCTTAATTCTTACTCATTTAACGTCAAAGTCTTTCAGATTCTACTAAATTCTTTTATATCCTTCTGAATACTTTTTAATTCTTTGGAATTATCTTGAGTTTTTTAATTATTCTGAATTTTTTCAATTCGCCTGAATTCTTATAAATTTAATCAATTCTACTCAAATAGATTTTTTTTATTTGCCTTGAAGTTCCTTGAATTTTTTCAGTTCGTTCCAACTTTAACGAATTTAATCAATTTTTTAATATTTCCAAATGGTTTTCAACTCACCTCCATTTATCTGAATGTAATGGAAATTTTGGGGTTAAATTTTTTTCCTTCTATTCACTCGAGTTCTTAGGCATCTTATTAAATCCTTTTAATTTTTGTTTTAATTCTTATAAATTCACTTCCATTTTACTTCAATCAATACATTATTTTAGATTGAACAAGTTGTTTAACTGATTTTAATTAATTAAGAATTCACCCTGATTTTCACTAATTTATCCTGAATTCTTTTTTAAGTTTTAAAAATTCTTTGGAGTTCTCTTGATTTTCAAAGTCGAGCTAAATCCTATTGAATTCACTTAATAATAAAGTTTTTAAAATTTGCTTTGAATTCTTGGATATTTTTCTAATTCTTTTTAATTTTTTCGAATTCTTCTAAATTCAGTTTAATTTTGCTGAAATGAATGGAATATTTTGGATTACATTTTTATCGGCTTATTTGAATCCTTTGAAATTAATTGTATTCTAAATTCACTCAATTCTAATGAATAAGAAATATATAAAAAAATGACTTTTTTAAATTAACTCTGAAATATTTTAAACATACCTTATATTCTTATTTATTTAAATAAATTCTTCTGTATTTTCTTAAATTATTGAATTTTGTATGAAATTTATCAAATTATTCTTGTTTTACTCAAATTCCTCTAAATTCAATCGCATATCATTTCATTCATTGGTTTTTTTTAATTTGTCCTAGATTCGTAAAAATTCGCCTGGGGTCCTTAAAAAAGGCCTAGGATGGGAGCGTGTAAAAATTGCCCTCCCCCCCTCTAATCATGCGATTATCAACCTTAAAACTTCATTTTAAGGGAGTTATGGAAGGGAGAAATAATGATTGAAAAAACTGATTTTCTTGTCATTTCTTGTAAGAGCATGTTATTGATATTTAAACCAAAAAAGAGAAACTTCATTTTGAAAAATAAATTTTGAAATTCACAAGATGAATTTTTTCTAAATAAAAAATTTTCAAACATAGATGAAAAGATGCCCGCCTAAATTGTTGAACCTTCAAGCCAAAGAACTAAATTTCTCTTTAGAAATTGAATTTCCAAAAAAAAAGTGAATCTTGAGCAAACAAGTTAATTTTGAACAAATTAGTTAAATTCTCAATCAAAGACATAAGCCTTTATTAAAAAAACAATTCATGAATTAATTCAACTCTCACTCTCGCAGTTAAATTTCCAATCTAAAAATATCATTTTTCAATAATATAGTTGCACTTTCAAATTATAAGATTAATTTTCAAATAAAAATACGAATCTTAAAAAAAATGATTTCTCAAAAAAGTGGTACAATTAAATTTTTTAAATAAAGTTGTTAAATCCTCAAGCAAAAAGAGATTCTTTTTTAATCAAACAGTTGCATTTTTATCTACGAATATAAAATGTTGACTAAAAAAAATGAATTTTTAAATAAGAAAGATGAACTTACAACAACAAAAATTGATTTTCATCCAAAAAAGATTTCAGTTTGACTTTTCAACATCAAAACATAAGTTTCACACGAAAAGTCAATTTTCTACGAAATAGTATAATCTTCTACCAAAAAGGATAAGTTTTTAACAAAATTATTGAATTTTTAACCCAAAACTTGCATTTTTATCTAAGAAAAATGGACTTTCTACTGAAAAAGTAGATGGTTTTTTTTTAATTAAAAATACAAGTTTCCAAAAAAAGTAAATGGGTTTTCATCCAAAAAAGATTTTAGTAGTTACAGGTATAAATTTTCAATCAAATAAAGAAAATAATCAATTTAATATTTACATTTTTAACCAAATATAAGAATTTTCTACTAAAGGATTAACTGTGTATAAAAAACGCCGAAAAAAATGCAATTAAATTTTTAGTTTAAAGAATTAATTTCCAATGTAAGAAAAGTAATCTTGAACCAAATCAATGAATTGTCTACCAAAAATTGTTAATTCATGCAAAAAAATTCGATTACAAACTTATTTAAATTGTTAGTGACAAGAATTAATTTTCAATAAAAGAAATTATTTTTAACCGAAAGGATTAATTTTTTTTTAAAAATGAATTATTTGTAACAAAATACATGCATTTTCCGACAAATTGTTGAATTTTTAACTGTAGATGATAAATTCTCGACCAATCATAGATATCGTCAAATTTTTAGTTACGAAAATATTTTTTTTTTTTCATTTATTAAAATATTTATATTTTGAAGAAAAGAAAAGATAGGAATAATAGAATATGTACGTAGTTTTGTTTATTTGTAAAAAAACTACGTTAAAAGTTTTTAAAAAATAAATAAAATAGCTACCAGTTTGCCGTTATTTATTTTTAACGGAATGCGTGGTTTCTGGTTTAACTGTAAAAAAATAAAATTGAAAATGAAAAAATTAAATTTTTGGACAAACGACATAAGCTTCGAAAAAAAAAAGAAAAGACAAAAGACGCTCTTCCAAAAAATAGTGAAAAGGCATTAAAACTTGTCTGGAATTATTTTTTTATGGGACCTGCAGTTTATGGTTTAATCGTAAAAAACAACATAAAAACTAGAAAATTCAATTTGTTGAAAACGCTACAATCCACACAAAAAATGAATAGAGAAAAGTTGGTCGCCTGAAAACGACCTACAGTTTTTGTTGCTGATAATTTCTAGAAATGACGAGTACATTTTCGTTTAATCGTAAAGATTAAGATTAAAAAGAAAAAAATTAAATCTTTGGGAAAACGACAGATGGGACGCAATAAATAAAAATGAAAATATTTTCTAACCAGAAATGATCTACAAGTCTTGTATAAGCTCTTGTTATAAAATATATTTAAAGCAAATAAAAAAACATTTGTTTGGGAGAAAAAACATTTTTCTGTCTGATTTTGTATCGAAGTATGTCGGCGGATTCACTAAGATAAAAAATATTGGTTATAAGTAATATTGATGATTGTTATATTTCAATCATAATATGTAGCTTTGTTATACATAACCTAAAATAACAAATAGAAAATTCTGATAATTTCTTTCAAAACAAACTTCTTTCTAACTTTATATGTATCGCAACAGTTTATTATACTTTTCTTACTACAAAATATTGTTAACATTTAACATTTTTCCGTGATATGAATAACTTATAGTGATAAATAGAAAATTTTCATTCTTTTCATTGAAAGAAATTATTTGTTATTTAATGCATATTAAAATAGGTTATGAAACTGATGTTTTTGCGAAATATTGTCAAGACTTAATATTTATATTTTTAATTGATAATTTAATTTGCAAATAGAAAATCTTCATATTTTTCGCCAAAGAAAATTTCTTTTTTATTCTATATGTTTCGTAATATCTCATCCAACTTAGGCGGTTAAACATAATAGGTCTCATAATTCATGTTGGTCCTTCGTGAAAATAAATAAAAGTATATATAATTTGTTTTATCTATATCTGTCAGATATAAAAGTTTACCGATTTTTTTAGTTTTTTTTCAAATGTGTACTCTTGTTATTAAAAAACTTGTTATTCTCGAATTTTAAATTGTTTACGCTTTACATATTGAGAAATTAAAAACGTCTTGTTTTTCTTATATGCACAGAAATAAATCAATTAACGCGTTTCGCCTACTTTTAAGTTTTAAGAAATTGCAATCTCATTGTTTTAAACAAAGTTAAATCTGCTAAGCTATCTAGTTCTTTTTTAACTTACCGATTTCTCATGTTTTTCATTTCTATAGCCTTTCTTATAATTATTATTTACAGCCTTAAATGAATCCGCATATTAAAAAAAAAGTAGTATTTATTCATTATACAATTAATAAATAATAATATTTAGTAAGATAAATAAAATAAATAAAAAGATTTTCTTGCAAAAATTGTAAAATTTCCATAATAAGTTGTATCGTTTGTTTTGGTTTCTATGCTTATTTTTTTTATTTGAAATATAAATTTTAAGCAAAAATAGATTTTCTGCGAAAATTTCATTTTAAATGCCTGACTTTTCCTGAACGATAAGATTCCCGGACTTTTTTCAAATTGTCGTTGGCTGGGTGTGTTTTTTATTCACTAGGTTTCTTTGCTCGTAAAGTTAAATTCATAAATGTATGTTATAAAAAGCAAAAAGAAAATTTGCAAAAGAAAAAAAATTCTTAGTAAAAAAACAGCTGAAAAAAATAATTTTTCAGCTTTCTTTACAATGTACTCCCACTCTGATTAATTTCTGAAAAATATATTAAACTAGTCAATTCAAGAAAAAAAATGATTTGAAAAAAATTGAATGTTTAACTAACAAGGAAACTATCCCAGGTGTCCCTCACCGATTTTGATGAAACTGCAATATGTTGTAGTACATCGAAAAATAAGAGACACGTATTTTTTTTTA
>NC_046664.1:61644101-61650676 GCF_010883055.1 Belonocnema kinseyi
TAAAAAAAAATACGTGTCTCTTATTTTTCGATGTATTACAACATATTGCAGTTTCATCAAAATCGGTGAGGGACACCTGGGATAGTTTCCTTGTAAGTTTTAATTAAACCTCTAAAACCTAATTTTTTTTAATTACACATTTTCTTCATCCGTATTTTTACTCAAAATTTCATAGGCATTAAAAAAAAAGATTGAATAAGATTATGAGGAATTTCTAAAGATTTTATGAGATTGAAAAAATTAGAGTTTTTTTTAGTGATTTTAAAGAATTTCAACTAAATTCATATGCTTTTAACAGATTTTAGTGGATTTCAACTGATTTGAACGATTTCAAGCGGTTTTAGGGAGCTTTATCAGAAAGTGTGAGATTTTATAGGATTTCAAAGATATAATTATTTAGGAATATTGAAGAACTCTCACTAACTTCCATGAGATATATTTTTCCCGAAGTGTCTCATCGTACCGAAGCCTCCAGCCGATTTTAAATCAGTTAATCCGCTTACGAGAAAAAGGCTTCTTTTTTAATTTTCTTCGCCCTTCATAACTCCGGAAAAATTATATTTCAAGGTGAATATTTTTAGGGTTTCATATTGAGTTAGATGCCATTATATATTGCCAGTATAGACCCTTTAAGCCCTCTACAAGAATTCCGAGTGAATTTTACCAAATTCAGGATAAATTAAAAAAATCAACCAATAAATTAAATAGAATTCGAGTAAATTTAGAGTAATTAAATGCATAATGAAAATACGTCTAATTCCCAGTAAGGCAAAAAGAAATTTATTTCTATGCTATTAAATTTGCATAATATTATTTTTAAAAAGAACTACCTATTCAAAAAAGAATGGAAAGCTTATAAAATCTCGCGTCGAATAGTGCCTAGTATGAATATTTTAAATATTTTTAAAAGAATATACCGCGTGAAAAGTATTTGTAAAAATTACAAGATTTTGTCAAATTTTGTACCTCGATTTCAAATCATGGAAGAACCTAGCAAAATTGAGCAAAAATCTTACATTTATGTGACACACTCTTTAAAACCTTGTCTTTAATTAAAGCCTAAAAACTTAAAAAAAACTTCGCAGGTTCTTGAGGTATTATGAAAAACGTTAAAGCGAATTTACATCAAGTTTCAGTCAACAATTAAACTTGACACAGACCCGTTTCAGCATTCTCAGTCATATTTCGGAAACTCATAGAGATTAAGTTTTATTGGCCTAAAGTACAGTTGAGCATGTAAAGATTGATTAATGTAAATTAAATTAGGAACATTCTTGATTTTTTAAAAACATTTCACGTGTTATATTCTGTTAAAAATATTAGAAATATCTTATTTTTGATTCATTTAAAGCAGAATTTCATAAAATATTAACGGTTTTTTAAAAAAGTTTTTCGCTTCTTTTTATAATGAGTAATCCCACTTTAAATTCAGCAACAGATATTTTCCGACGGAAGCACAGAAAAACACTGATACTAAAAAGTATACCAAAATCGATGTTCTTTTAAGTTACAACAAAATTGAGCCCCATAGTTTTATTTTGAAAATCCAGGAGGAATTCGTCATTTTGAGACTGTTTTTTCCCATTTCGAGCAACGTGAAGTGTTGTCTAAAAACTGTCAGTCACCTGTCAAGATGATTTTGTCGGGGCTTATTTGGGTGGAATAGATATTGATAAGTAGGTAATTTATAATAATAATTATAACTAACATTTAATTTCCTCCCATTTACCAGTCTTCAAATAAAGTTTGTACTTGGCATAATTCGCAAATCTTAGGTTAATCAAAACCGACATGACATTCAAACCACCAAAGTCGGGATGTAAAAACTAACTGGTAATCATCTGCATCGAAATTAATGCTTGGGCGTTCGAAAAAATTTCGTCTAGATTTTCTGCATTCAACGAAGTGAAGTTAGTTGTTGGTAGAAGTGAAAATAACTAATTGTATATGTAGACGGTAATGACTTTTTCTATACATCCCGGTTTTAGTTTAAATGTCGACGGTCATAGCTAGCCTAAGCCTTGCAAGTTGCATTACGAAGTTATAGTTTTATTCTAAGTGACCAGTACGCACTGTTAAATGAAAAAAGTTGAAAATTAGGTAAATATTAATTTAATTAGTCTGCTTATTATTAATTATGTAGTCTCATATCGCAAAGCGAACAATTGCTTTGAGAGATTTTCAGCTCGGTGACAGCGCGGTTTAGCACTCCACAACTCTCAAAATTAGCCAAAATTCAGTCTCAAAATGATAATTCTCACTAGATGCCCAGATGTGCAACTACGTTCATAGGAATAAATATGAAACTGAAAATTCTCATTGTGAGATCAATGAAATTTGGTATGTAACAAATTTAACACCAGCGTTTTTCTGTGAGTGTAGATTACAAATCATTTACTTTTTGTCACCTTTTAGGTCTCAATCTGTTATTTTTTCCAGGTGAATTAGACTGCGAAAGCCCTTTATATCAAGTAATGTTTAAAAACACACGCCTTAATGAATAACTTATCCTACTTGCAGAGGTCTCATCAAAGCTTCTCTCTCGCACGAAACGTGTACTTGATAATTTGCCAGGAAACGAGATTCCTTACACCGTTGCCGAACTTTTCTTCATAGTAAAAGTTCTATATATTCGGATCTATATTTGTAATGGTATTATAGTCTCACCTATACATATCTTAACTGCTAGAATATGTTCTGAGAAAGCGGCAATTGAAACTGGTGATATAACTATGGGTAGCAATTTCGTTAATGCTTACTACGTTTCACGCATAATCAAACAAGGAGATCTTGCATTGCTTGAGATTAATTTCGCAATTCTTGAAACTATGTATTGGCACCGAAGAATAGAATCTGATCATCGAGAATTACCGCACAACGAAGAGGTCTTTATTGCTGGTTGGGGACTCCTGCAAAACTTATAGTAAGTTTTCAATAATATATTAAGAACAAAGCAATAAATATTGAATTAAATATAATTATTAAACAGTGCGTTGCGTCATTTTTTAATCATACCTCGAAACTATTGATCTCGAAACTATTGCAGTTGGGAAACCTGTGTGCATGATTAGATGAAGCTGCCGTTTTTCCGTTTGAAATCAAATTCTGCCAACTTCCGGTTTATGAGAAACCTGTGGATAAGCTCGAGATGCAGATCCACGAAGAGACGAAGTTGATCGCCACTGATTGTTTCTTGCCGTTCTGTTGCCCAAAAGTGGCATCTGATCACGGCTCCCTTCTGCTTCGACGTCCACCTGATCCTTTTTTTTAGTCTGCGCTCCCTGAAGTCGCTGTGCAGGATGTAGTCTCAGCCTCAGATCTGATTTCGTTTATAGTTCTTCTAGAGAGAAATTTCTTGTCTATTATTTAATGCCTTCGCTTTTTAAGGTCGTATTCAGTCACTGTTTTGATTACCTGGAAAATCCCTACAAATCTTTGGCGAAAGCCTATCACTTCGAAAGAAGTTGCAGTCGCTCCCATCTCGTGCTCGAATTCGCAGCAAATCAAGCAATCATTTTGATGGGGGATTTGAAAGTTGATGTGCTGCCGTGAAATTTTCGTGAAAGTAGACAGCTGCGTGCTCCTAACCGAAACATCTTCCGCAGATGCAGCTCATGTTTTGCTATTTAAAAATTCTTGCCGATGTTCTGACTGGAAAATAGCCCTCTCGGGAAACGTCCATCAGGCAGCTCACCACCGCACTGGCTAGGTGGCACTAGGGGTGCCCCAAAGATCCTTGGGCAATGAACAATGGCGATTTGTACTTTTAATTTCGTCAACGCAAGAACACCTTCGGTAGACTGATGATAAAAGTAAGGAAGCTCATTTATTCTCAGACTTAAGGTGGACAATAGTGCAAAATGTCGGAGGAATTTTAGTTAGAGTTGGATTTTGAATAATCTACAAGAGTCTGTCCTGTTATATATGAATGGTCCGCGGTCTAAGCTTGTTACTTGGTTTTTTTTTAATTTATTTTTTTTGTATTTTCTGGAACATTTTTTATGTGCAGTTAATGTCCAGAAAGCCAAACGGTCAAATTACTTTTTCTTTTTAAAATGGATTTTTGAAAATCGCGTTTTGGTATCTAGAGCGTAGGTCCACGGGATAAACTTGTTAACTTTTTATGGCGCCTTATGGAATAACCGTGCTTTTTGTCACGTCAGCTCAGTAACTCGTAGAATAGGTTAGTGAGTCATATGCTACTTTCACGTCATTTTTTATGTTTTCGTCTACAGATCGTTCTAAAGACGAATTTTTAAAATTTTTTGCAAGTACATATATCTTCGGCTTGCGACTCCAAATATTTTAACATCTAAAACTTACCCGCAGCTTGAAAAAACGAAGAAACATGCGAGCCCGCGAAAAACAATAAAAAACCAGCAGTAGAACACTGAAGATAACAGGTTTAGACCGCTGAACCTCTTTTAAATAACATATGAATAGCTTTTAATTGTCATATGACATTTAATTCTGATTCAAATGTTATCAAACTAACCACAGTAAAAGTAAATAATAAAACACTCAGAGGTACATGCTCAGGGGTCGATTCCTGAATCCTAACATGAATTCCCAGCGCCTAATGCCTGAGCCACTCATTATATTATTCCATTATTATTTACTTATTATATTTATTTTTATTTTATTTATTCACTGGATTCTAGCCCCGTTATACTGTTAGGGATCAAGGAATTGAGTGTATGGTGTGCGATAAGGCAGGGAGGGGGGTGTACCGAATTTTAGCTTAATCTATCATTCCTGAGTTGCTTATTTTGGTCTCGCTGCTGTACAAGGCAGTGGGTGAAAGTACACAATTACATATTTCCATGTGAGCTTTATGCTCAATAGTATAGAATATTTTATGTCTAAAATTTTATATAAGCATTTGGGAAATTTAATTTATCTGATTGCTTATATATCATCATAGTCAATAATAATAATAATAATAATAATAATAATAATAATAAAAAGTGTGATTTAGAATATAAAACTTTGTCTCTTCTCCGGTTTCAGCCGTCGACGAGGAACGCGTATAAGATTATACGCCCACAGGTCGTGTGCCACAGAATACGGAGATCTTAGGCATGTAATTACTCGTAACCATCTTTGTACTAGTCTGCCGTGTAGAGCAAGAGGCTGTACCCACGAGGATGGCGGTGCTGCTTTAGTTCGTGACGGTAAACTGTTGGTGTTCTCATTTCTTCTGGAACTGATCTACCAGATCAACGTAGGCCTGATGTTTTTATACGTGTAAATGCTCTGAACGGATATTATAATTCGATTAAGTCACAAATTCGTCCGTTTTTAAATCCTCACGGTAGATAAGATGTACTGCCATACCATTATAATGCGCAACCACAAACCTTGTTCTATAGAGCCGGTCCATACAATCAATTCGTACATCCACACCCTGCACACGTCTCATACCCTCCACGAAATCCACTACCTCCCCCTGCAATACCTGTATAATATTACTGCTAAAAATTAATACTGAGAGCCGTTTAAAAATTACTTCCCGCTTTATTGTAAAAATTGTTCATCCCTTTTCTTCTTCATCACAGTTCATCACACAAAGCTTTAATCCACATTGTGACAAAAGTAATTCATCTTGTTTATTTTAAAAAAACTAATTAATTATAGAGCAAACGGTTGCATTTACAACCATAAAGTTAAACTTTGAAGCAAAAAAGGCCAATTTTACACCCGAATAGTTGAATTTTCCACCAAAAGGTTCAGTTTTTAAATAAAAAACAATTATATTCAAATGCAAACGGTTAAATTTTCAATTAAATAATTCAACGTTAAACAAAATAATTGAATTAACAACAAAACAGTTTAATTTTTATCTAAAATTATAAATTTTCAACAAAAGAAACGAATTTTCAATTAAGAAGAGATAAAAATACATAACGACTTTGAAGGAAGCAGGAAAGTACTTTATAAAAAAATAAAAGGAAACAAAAGTACAGAAATTGTCAACATGAGAAATAGTAGGGGGGAAATGGTATATGAAGCAGACGGAATACTAGAGGTTTTCAGAGACTATTTTAGGAGACAATTCGGAGATGAAGCTATTGGACACCACAACTGCGATGTTGAACACGATGCGATGGAAAACTCAATTGAGAAAGTCTGTGTCACTGAGGTTAGGGATATAATTAAGAACTTGAAAAACGGTAAAGCTGCCGGGGTAGACGGTATTAACGCTGAAATGCTTAAACACGATGGCGAGTACATACCACATAGACTTTGCGAATTGATAAATTTATGTTTCGAGATGGGAGACCTTCCAGACGATTGGAAAGAAGCGATTATCGTACCAATATATAAGAGAAAGGGAGATAAAATCGAGTGCAATAATTACAGAGGGATTAGCTTATTAAGCACCGTAAGTAAAATACATTCAAAAATACTTATTCGTAGGGTAATGAAAATAACAAAAGCAAAGATTTGGGAAGTCCAAAGTGAGTTTATGGCAGGAAGGTCATGTACGGATCAAATATTTAGCTTAAGGCAAATAACAGAAAAAGTTTGAGAGTAGGAAAAAAAGTTTTCTGTGCATTTGTTGACCTAGAAAA
>NC_046664.1:61650776-61659080 GCF_010883055.1 Belonocnema kinseyi
AATAATAATAATAATAATAATAATAATAATAATAATAATAGAATCAAGCAGATGAATGTTAACCCTCTGATGGGGTACATTTTCTGGCGACGCGTTCATGACGTAGCCACCCATAACTCATTTGAAAGATAAAAACTGTTTTTAATACATATTTTTAAACTTTTCATTTTCTTTGAGTATTTCTTTAAAATTGTGTGAAAGTAGAAAAATCATAATGATTCATAAGCTTTCCACTTCCAATTGTAAGGTGGTGTTATCAGTTGTTTTTTCATACTATAAAGTATACTTAGTTTTCAAATCTGGAAATTGTTAATAGATATCCACAACGCGCTGCAAATGCTTGTAAGACGAATAGATGCAGACCCACGAGGAGAGTCTCATGTCTGACAAATAGGCCCTACTTCCCCCCTAATTTAGCGATCCCTACCTCCATTCCCCTCTTCATTGCTTTTACACCATTTTCACTTTTATACAACCAATGGGTAGCTGCACACCCAGGGCACGATCATACTAGTTAAATTTTGATCAAGAAGATTAATTTTCTACCAAAAAAGACGAATTTATAATAAAATACATGAAGTTGCAACTAAATTGTTGGATTTTAGCATTAAAAATGTTCAATAATTAAAAAAGTAGTTCTACATGCAACCAAGTAGTTGAATTTTGACTCAAAAGAGATCAATTGTCAATGCAAAATTGATTAGGTTAAATATTTGAATTCTCAATTTAAAAAATTAATTTTTAACTAAATTGTAAAATTTTTTAACTAAAAGAAAGTAATACTAAATCAAGAATTTAACATTAGAATTTTTAAATAAAAAGAATTACATTTTAATGAAAAAATATGGTTTTTCTTATTGGTTTTTTGTTAATTCTGCTCACATATAATGGAAAAATAAAAAAGGGGAAAAAGGAGAAGTTTCTTGAAAACAAGGGAGGAAAGAGGAATTCTTTTAAAAAAGGGAAAAAGGGGTATGGGTGACACGGTTTTTGAATGACCACGTATCTTTAAATAGATAAAAAATACTAATAATAATAAATATATAATAATATAAATAATCAATGAAAATAGTTATAATAAATTTAAAAGTTATTAAAATTTAATTAAATTAATTAAATTCAATAAATTTCATTTTTTAAATTAATATGATTAATTTAATTATAAGAAATTAAAAATTTTAAATTTAAAATAGAATGTAAGATAGTAATTTATATAATAAATTACAAAAAATGATAAAAATTAATTATTCTGTTGTAGTTTTTGTTAATAACTAACAAAAGATTGAATCTTCTCCCAGCCTTAGGATGGTTAGAGTCCAGTATGTCGGAAGAATTTTTCTTGGATTTGGATTTTCTGTACCAAACTAAATATTCTATAAAGGGTTGTTCTGGTTTTTGAAAATAAAGAAATTTAGAATTATTTTATTTTTTATTTTAGAAAAAATTTAAAACGCTGTGTAGAATATTTAGTTTGGTAAAGAAAATCCAAATCTTATAAAAATTTCTCCGACAAATTGGACTTTTATCATCTTAAGTCTGAAATAAGATACAACTATTTGTTATTTATTAACAAACACTACAGTTACAAGTATATAATTTAGGTTCCAATCTTTAATAATAAAAATAAATGCTCGGAAAAGAGTTATTAAGAATATCCTACTTTTATTAAATATGAATAATAATAATAATTATTATTATTATTAACAAGAGCCTCGGTGGCTCAGTTGATTAGACCCCCGGACTTCACCGCAGAGGTCCGGGGTTCGATCCCTGAGCCGGTACCTCTGAAAATTTTTCAATGTACCTTAACCGAGATTCTGGTGGTTCGGAACCCACCTTAAGCTGTAGGTCCCCCCATCGTGTACTTGACTGCAACCCAGTCCGTCAATGATGGGGTAAAACCAGGCTTTGTCCAATATGTCTGGGCAGACTGCTCTCATCAGATCACTTGATTGCATTATAAAAATGCGTCCGTGACTGATGATACATACCGGGACAGCCCCGTGCAAAATGATCAAATAAAAATCCAACTCTAACCAAAAATGCCTTCGATATATTATTGGGCAGTATAAGCCTGTGACAACATTTTCGCCACAGAAATGTTTTTTAAAAAGTAAATACTTTTATAAAATACATTGATTTGACAGAAATATTATTATTATCATTATAAGTATTTATTTGTCTATTTTAAAACGCTTATAGAATTGAGAAAAGCAAAATTTTACAACCCTTTTTTTGGCGAGTATCATGTAGTTTTAAGTTACGAAAATACTTTCCAACATTTGTATTCTTTTAAGCAATATTTTAAGTATATGGACAAAAAATGTGTTGAGCTCAAGAAATATCTATCGGCTAGAGACTTGGCTAATATTTCCGAAAATTTTCCGTGTAGAAATTTACATGCAATATTTATATTTGTGAATTCTTGTAAAAATAAATGTAAATTATAAGAAATAAAATTGTTTGGACAAAATAATAATCAGGATGATAAAACGTTTTGTTTCAAAATAAAACAAAGGATTATTTTCACTTCAGTGATGATGCCGTCCTAAGTAGATACGAAAACATCATTGTTTTTAAAAATTGGTTCACATAATATGTTTAAAAAATGTGTAATAAGCTTTTATAATAGGATAAGCTCAGTTTTAGAACAAGTGAGATAGGTGTACTTGTTATGAAGCTTGTTATTAATATTTTGTAAATAATTATTTATTTCAATTGTTAAACAATTGCTATTTGTGTAATTTCATCCCACCAAATCGTGAAAAGTCAGTATTTTTAGAATCAATAAAACAAATAACGAATGCTAAGAGTACAATTTTATTGACAGAATATTTGGAAATTATGTACATAAACTTTTTCATCTGTAAATCATAAAATGTTATTATTTTATGAATTATTTGATGAATGTTATGTGCGATACTTTTTTTATAGACGATTTTCAATTATTAAAACAATTCTTATCACTTGCTGTTTGGCTGTCAGGCATTACGCGTAATGGCTAATTGTTTATTTTAGCTAAAGCAACATTTTTTATTCGATAAAAAATGAAACATTTTGTTTTTGATAACTTTTTGAGTATTTCACTGCTCTAACAATGTTTTAATTAAGTAAAAGAAGATTGAAATAAGTATAATAATTTAATAATCAATAATGTGTTGGGCTAATAACAACCTTTTCTTGTAATTATTATTGTACGTGATTTGTCATGATTACTTGTTGAGATTCATAGTGTTTGTAGAAAATATGAGCAAAATTTTTTAAGATCACGATTAGTTGAATATAGTTGCTTTTTCAATTTTTTAAAAACAATATTCCAAACAAATACACAGCTTGGCAATGCCTGAATGTATACGTTCAAGCCAAAAAGAAGTTTTTAGAACATTATTTAATCCTCATTCTAAAAGGATGAATTTTCTAACCGGAAAAAGAATATTCAACAAATTACAATATTCAACAAAGTAGTCCAATTTTATGGTTGGTGTTTCAACAACGAATATTTTAATTTTAAATAAAAAGCAGTTTATTCGATCAAAAAATGACCACTTTTTAACTAAATTTACTAAAAAAAAGTTAATTTTTGACCAAATAGTTGCATTTTAAACTAAAAAGCTAACTATTTTCCTTCGAAAATGGAATATATCTAAATTTTCAGTAACAAAAATTGATTTTCAAACAAACAAAAATAACAAAGTGGTCGACTTTTATAATTGATTGTTCAACTTAAATTTTTATTCAAAAACAGTTGATCCAACCAATAATAACCAATTCTTTTAACCAAATACTTGTATCTTTAATGAAAACAGATTAATTTTCAACCTACCAGGTGTAATTTTGACTAAAGAAGATCAAATTTCTACCAAGAGGCATGAATTTCTAAAACAAAAAGGCGAATTCTCTGAAAAAATTTGCATTTTTTACTTGAACATATAGATTTCCAATCCAAAAATATGAATTTACGACAAAAAAGATCATTTTCATTTAAATAGTTGAACTTGAAATTAAAAATTATCTATTGCCTCTAAAAAGCGGCAAAGTTAAATTTTCAATAGAATTAATTGATTTTAAAACAACAAAAATTTCAAAAAAATGGTTAAATTTTTAACCAAAGAGATGGATCTTTAAATAATACAATTAATTTTTAAAAAAGTGATTTAACTTTCAAACAAGTGATTAAATTTTCAGTTAAAAATATTGATTTTTTACCGACAAATACGAATTTACAACAAAATATACACATTTTCAACAAAGTTCCTAAATTATGTATTGAAAAACAAATTATTTTCAGCCGAAAATCAAATAATTAGATTTTTAGTTTAAAAAATTAATTTTCAATCAAGAAAAAAATTTAACAAACTATCTATATGTAAATAAAATCTATATTTAAAATTCAATGACGAAAATTATTTTTCTACCCATAAAGATGAAATTGCAAGATATCAACCAATAATCGAATAGTTGAATCTTCAGTTAGGAAAATTAATTTTCAACAATTGAATTCAATCTTCAGCCAATAAAATGAATGGTTAACAAACAAGTTTAACTTTCAACCAGTGTGTTAAGTTTTCAACCAAACAAGACGAATTTTCATTGAAAAATGTAATAAATTTAATAGTGGAACTTTTATTTGAAAAATTGCTGTCAACAAAAAAAATCGAATCTTTGACAAAAAAAGTAATAAAAAACCGAAAAAATGAATTCATATTTTTTTTTCCTTTAAAAAAATGTTAAGCCGCACTTCTGGAGCCTAAACCATCCCAAAATGATTAAAACTATTCTAGAACACCCTAATGTAGATATGTGAAAAAGCATAAAAGGTTTTGTTTCTCCTGAAATGCTATAAATTCAGGTCGGTTTCACTTACCGCAAATACCTTTTGTATAAATTTCTATAAAAATACAGAAACCCCCAGAGTTCGTATTGAATAGGCTAAAATTAGTTCCAGGGAAGTAAATATCACTGAATTTTGACAAAAGTGGATCATTCTGGATCACCAGTTGAAAAAAATCATATTCTGTAGTCAGTGGCATTCTGTAGTATACATTTATTGTTCAGATTTTTTGGCTGCAATTATGTAAGAAGTGCTAGGCGTTGACAGCTCTACGTCCGACCACCAAGCGGCTCTATTTCTCTAAAACTCCTGTCCCAACAGCAGATAACAACTCTATAATAATTTTTTTCCTATGCTCTTTTTCATTTTATTGTTCAAAAAGTGTGCTCCGTCAAACTGTCCCATCCCACAGAGTCGCTGAATTTATTCTCGTGCCTAGTTGCTTCGTCACAACCTGTATTGTCTATATATAAATATACTATATACACTGCCCTGCAAAAGTTGAGACTCACTTAGAAAAATCGTTTTCTTTTTTGTATTTATCGCTTTAATTATACCGCAGCTAAAAAATGTCTCTTTAAAAGGCTGATTGTTTTCAAAATTCTGTTTAAAATAAGCCCAGGGTGAAGCCAATTTGTCTAGTTTTTAAGTAGATACTGCAAAAATGGTGTAAATTTCAATGTTTTCTTACATTTTCAATAACTTCCGAAATAGTCAACGTTTTTCAATGTTCTGATCTGTTTTTACGATTCATACTCGTAAGCTGTTGTGAATTTGTGATTAGGTGAAAAAAAGATTCAAAATGAGTCCAAGATCATTGAAAAACGTTGACTATTTCAGAAGTTATTGAACATTTAAGAAAACATTGAAATTTACACTATTTCTGCAATATCTACTTAAAAACTAGACAAATTGGCTTCACCCTGGGTTTATTTTAAACAGAATTTCGAAAACAATCAACCTTTTAAGGAGACATTTTTTTAGCTCCGGTATAAGTAAAGCGATAAATACAAAAAAAAAAACAATTTTTCTAAGTGAGTCCAAACTTTTGCAGGGCAGTGTACATATGATTGACTCCTAGAACAAATTGTTCCATTATCTTATTGTTAGATTGCTTTCAAATGAAAAGAACTAAGAAAATGAAAATAAAGAAAAACATATGAAGATACATCATGTGCCGACTGTCTTTGGTTTCTAGGGAGAGTTCTGTCACATTACCCCCTCCACTTGCCGCCGTGAAACCCGAATTGGAAACACGTAACGAAGTGCGAAACATTTGAAGTATTCTTAAGAATAGTTTATAAGTCATTATATATTTTCGTGTGTATATTTCGTGTCAAATAAAAGACATTGAAAACAAATGTGCTAGCAAAAGCATGGTTATGCACATAACTTACTAAAATGAATTTAGGTTCTTAGAGTTCTATACTTGAAAGAAAAACGAACTATCTTCTTTTTTTGACTGTAATTTGTCTTCTATTATTACATTTATAGAGAAATGTATAAATTTGAAATATTATTTCAAATGAACTTTCGCTTGCAACATGAATTCTCTATGATATTTATATAATTAAACCAATTTTAATTCAATAAAAATTCCAACAAATCAACAGTACAACCTTTTTTGCTTTATTTATGTAATTTACATTTTTGTTGTATCATAAATTCTCTCTTACGTTTTATGTATTGTTCTAAATAAAAGACTGCTTTGAAAAAAAGTTTTGAGAACTGAAAAAACATCACACACACCTATTGTAAGAAAAGAGGTTTTTAACCTCATTAAAATACTTATCTTTTTTCTAATTTCTCAACTCTGTTTTGCAAAATATTACTTTCATGTGATCTTTATTTTGGTCTTCTCTATGATTGAATTAAATTTATTTTTATTCGAAATAATTTAATCAAAAGGTGTTAAAGAAAAGACCATGGCCTCCGAATTTAATTTCTTTACTTTACTTTACAAACAATACAATTATAAATTTTTCCCCATGTTTTGTCTCATTTTAATTTTCTTTTTTTTGTGTAAGAATTGAAAATTTGTAGTATAAAATTTTATTCAGCCCATTAATCAATTAATATTGTAAATATTCATATCATTAAAAAATTATTTTTTAAATTTTAATAATCTTCAATAAACAAACCTAAATTATTATTATTGTTATTCTACTTACTATCTATTAGACGTTAGAGCCTTTATCAAACAGTCTTAATTGATAGTTTTTTTTAAGTGTGTATAAAAAAAGATGTATAAAAAATGTTTAAAAAAAGAACATTAAATTTGACTTGAAAGTCGCGCCAATTTCAAAACATCCGATTCCGCTTTCGCGACACCAATAAGAAGCGGAGTAAGTGGTGACAAAACTCTCCATAGAGGAACTCTAGTTTTTGAAAGAAAACGCTCACCGACCGTTTGGACATTATTTATTAATTTATTTTTGGACAAAATAAACACGGCGATTAACAAATCTTTCTAGCAATAAGACACAGGTTCAGACAGTGATCTAGAATATTTATGGCAGAGCTGATTAATTTCGTGGTTGATTCTTACATTCCTTTGAAAACACTCGTATAGATTTATTAAATCAATGTTTATTCAAGCGTGAAGGTTTGTATTATATTTTTATCTATATGGGCCACACATTTATTGTTTTTATTTTTCTTCTCTTTTAATAGTTCGGCCTTGGAATTTTAAACCAAGGAAGAATATTCTATCCTGTCTATATAAAAAAGGTGGAACAAAATTATTAGAAATTTCGCATTCACTGTTGTTGGCGACCTGATTGGTTGCATACTGAATGAATATGACTTTAAGTGACTGTTTTTAGTTAATTCTTTTTAATTATGTAGCATTCTGTAAATTTCAATTTCCAAATAAGGAATTTTATTATTATTTTATTACACCATTAAGCCATTTCCCTTTCGGGGTAGGCGTGACTCACTCGGTAGGGGAAAGGAGTAGTGTGTGGAAGGGATAGAGATTTTTCAGATTGATCCAGAATTCTCGTGCTATTTAAGTAAATAACACGTTCGTTCCGCCACACTGCTCCGACCCAGGTTGCTGATCAATCTCTCTAGCAATCACCCCAAGCGAAGAACCTCACGAAGTCGTTATGTAAGGTTCCCCACTTGGGTCCATTAGTAGCCAAGGTCTCTTGTTTCATGCGTCATTCACTCTACTGACACTCTTTTTATTAACTATTGGCCGTCATACTTTCCTGTCCTGGCATACTTCTCTAGCTTCTTTTATGTCCATGCATTTTTTCATGCAGGCTCTCGTGTTTCTGTGACTTCTTACCAGGTGTATACATATGAAACCGGTATTGCCATCTAGCGGCCAGTAGGCACACTTGTAGGCACTGTCGGAACTTACTATTTGTGCCAATTGGCGTATTGTCATCTGTCAACAATATCCAATACCAAACATTTCAAGTTTCATATGACATCGTGATTTTTTTCGCTCTTGAAAATGTCGA
>NC_046664.1:61659180-61666346 GCF_010883055.1 Belonocnema kinseyi
AAAAAATATATTTAAATCTTTTAATTCTTTGTGGCATTCTCTCTCAAGGAATTCTCGGGTCTTTTTTGGAAGATGGTGATGGTAAGTAAAGTAATATTTTCATCTAAAAAATATTTCAATTCGACTTTTCAACGTCAAAACATGAAATTTTTGAAGAAAAATAAACTAGAGTTTACAACTAAAATTATAATTTTGCAATAGAACTATGCAAAATATGAAGAAACGCAAATCAATCAAAATAGTGCATCGAAAAATATCTACAATTTGCTTAATAATCACTTCTTTATAGGGTACTTAGTTTTTGTTTCAGTCGTAAAGAATAACATTAAAAGTAAAAAAGTCAATTTTTGGACGAACAACACAAGCTAATAAAAAAAAATTGAACGAAAGTGGTTCAGACATAGAAGAGCTACCAATTTGTCGTTAACTTTTTAAATGGAATGCTTAGTTTTGGGTTTAATTGTAAAAAATGCAATTTTAAATAAAATGTTTGGACAATCGACATACACTTTGAAAAAAATGAATAGACAAAAGTAACTTTTCCAAGAAAGAGTGAAAACTTATCCAAATTTGTCAGGAATAATTTTTTGAATGGGCCTTGAAGTTTTCATTGTAAAAAAGTCTTGCACTTTCGCAAGATTACATAGAAAAAGTTCGAATAAGTTAAACCAATATATAAATTGATGTAGATTTCTAAATATTTTAAACCAAAGATTTACAAATTTTCTTAGAGAATTTTGAAATGCTTTAAGATAGTACACATTTTTTTAAGGATTTCTGGGAAAATTAAAATGTTTTTTATTGTATGAAATTTATTTTTGGATAACATTTAAAAATATTTCAAAACATTCCAGAAGATTCTGAGAATTGTTAAAAACGAATCGTAAAGATTTTAAGGGAATTTAAAAAAATTTTTAGAAAAAAATTCGCATAATTTTAAGATATTTATAATTTTTTTAAATTTCAAAAATTATAAGAAATTGTTAAATATTTAAAATCTCTTTAAAAAATTTAGCTTTTTGAAATTTTCGAAACAAAATATTGCAGTTTTAAAAATATTTTGAAATGTTTTAAGGTGTTACGTTTGAAAAAGTAATTAATTAAATGTTGTTTTATTTAATTAATAAGTTTAGCGGCGTTTTCAAATAATAAAACCTCTTTCAAGATGTTGATTAATTTGTGGTTCTCCTTTCTACAACTTTCTACAGAACTGGTTTTGCTCTAAAGTGCATTGGAAACGAAATATTTTCAAACTACGTGATTATTTCCGCCATTTTCTTAACAAGATTCTAAATTCCGGGATCCTTTTTAGGATTTTATTAGGGCCCTAAAATGGAATAATTACCAAATTTCGTTTTTTTTGCGACCTTTTCCATCATTCAACTATCTCTAGAAGATAAGAACGAGAGGTCCAAATCGACAATCTCAGATAGATGACTCGATTGTCTCAGACCGTCGTCTCGGCCATTTCAAGCTGGCTGACCCGATCATTGTGAAGGGCCGGTTTGTAAATCTCATATGGTCGATCTGATTTTTTCAGACCTTCGACTCCATCAACTGGATGTAGGATCACGAGTGCATTGACCCTTTCCCTGCCATCTGTCTTTGCATAAATCTCAACAGTTGATGTCGGAACTGAGCAATAATGATTTAGTTTCAAATTAATGAGTACAATTCAAGTTTATCCTAAATCGATTAATGCTATAATTAACAGTGATTACTTAAATAATTATAATCTATTTCAAACTTACATTAACCTCAAAATAATTTTTATTAAATGTCTTAAATCTCACATAACTAATAGAAAATATTAACGTTACAATTACTTATTTAAAACAGGTACTTACAGAATAAGGAATTTCCAATGAATTCTCAATAAATACACTTCACTTAGCACTGAAATAGTTGGTAAAAACCTTCTTTTTTTGACAGATATCACTATGCTGTCTATGATTTCGTTATGCTAATTGGAGCCTATTAGCGATACCCTTTACATTTTCACGCGTATGATTGACACAGAAAAATCAAGCAATGGACCATACGCAATGGCTTATCGACTTCTTCTTGGATGGTCGAAATGTGTGAAAACAATATGTTCGTATGGACCATTCCGAAAAGGATACCTTAGTTATCCCTGATAGTGAGTGTAATGCTCTTATAAAAGTCAGGCTGGCGATAAAATAAGAGTCTTTTTGACCATGTCGAAAAAAATATGAAAGGACCGTTCGACTATGCAGACAGACCTGCTGGTTCTTTAAATTTTGATCATATAACTTTGACCATCCATTTTTCTTCGTGAGGTTGGGCCCAATATTAAAGAAGTATAGAATGATTAGAATGTTTAAATTAGGCTCTAATTGGAAGAGACCCAAGAAGCCACAGAAACATTGCGAAGTAAGATAACAGAGCCTTTCATGATTATAAATTTGCAGTCCAGTAATACGTTAATTTTGAAAAGCACTTTCATATTTCAGACTCTATTCCTTTTTTTGTATTTCTTAATGTTTCCTCTGCTTTCAGGAAACTTCTCGTTTTCTCCTTCTCATTTTTTGCTAAAATGTGAATTGAATTAATTAAACATATTTAGAAAAACCTACTATTTTGATTGAAAAATAAACTGTTATATTTTTTGTTCGGAATTCGTGTTGTTCGGTAAAATATTCTAGTATTGTAGTCCGTGCATTTCCTACAAAAGAAGATCTTTTCACCATAATAACTAGGTAATCCGAGTGTTTTTGCTAAAAGGGTTTATAAAGGGCTCACAGAAAAACGCTGGTGTTAAATTTGTTGCAGCTCAAATTTCATTGGGCTCCCAATGATCATTTGAGAGAGTTTTCAAGTCTCAAATGTATTCCTCTGAACGTAGGTGCCCATGTGGGCATCTAGGGGAAAGTATCGTTTGGAGACTGAACTTTGGCTCATGCAGAGTTGTCGAGTTCTGAACCGCGCTGTCAGCCACCTGAGTACCTGTCAAAGCAACTATTCGCTTTGCGATATTAGCCTAAATAATTGTTTATAAGGAACCAATTAAAACAATATTTACCTAATTTTCACATTTCTTTCATTCAATAGGGCGTACCAGTCATTTAGAAGAAAATTATAACTTGCTAATGCAACGTCCAAAAGTAAGCTTAGTCATGCCCGTCGACATTTAAACTAAAGCCGGGATGTATAGAAAAAGTCATGACCGTCTACATATACAATAAGGTATTTTCACTTCAATCAATAGCTCACTTCACTTCGTTGAATACTGAGAGGATAACAATTGACCACATGCATGGGAATCGGTTAATTTTTGCTCTATTTTTCTAATATCTTTGTAGAAAGTAGTTTTTCTGTATAAGTGCAATTGAAAAATAGTTTTTCTTTTTTAGGGACCATTTAATGCAATAATAAAATGATAATAATTTTCATTCATGCGTCCGTTAGGGCTGAGCGCTGGGTGTCTACCCTTTGAAGCGCGCACGGAGAATAATGGATGGTCAAAGTTATATGGTCAAAATTTAGAGAGCCAGCAAGTCTGTCTGCATGGTCGAACGGTCATTTCATATTTTTTTCAACGTGGTTAAAAATATTCTTATTTTATCGACAGTCTGACTTTTATAAGAGCATTACACTCACCATCAGGGATTACTAAGGTATCCTTTTCGGAATAGTCAATACGCACATATTGTTTTCACTCATTTCGACCATCTAAGAAGGAGCAGATAAGCCATTGCGTATGGTCCATTGCTTAATTTTTGCGCTTCAATCATGCGCGTGAAAATTTAAAGGGTATCGCTAATTGGCTCCAATTATCATAACGAAATCGTAGACCGCATAGTGATATATGTTAAAAAAAGAAGGTTTTTACTAACTATTTCAGCGTAAAGTGAAGTGTATTTATTGAGGATTCATTGGAAATATCTTATTTAGTAAGTACCTGTTTTAAATAAGTAATTGTAACGTTAAATTTTTTCTATTAGTAATGTTAGATTTATGACATTTAATTAAAATATTTTTGAGGTTAATGTAAGTTTGAAATAGATTGTAATTATTTAAGTAGTCACTGTTAATTATAGCATTAGTCGATTCAGGATAAACTTGAATTGTACTCTTTAATTTGAAACTACATAATTATTTTTCACTTCTGACATCAACTGCTGAGATTCATGCAAAGACAGATGGCAGGGGCAGGGTCAATGCACTCGTGATCCTACATCCAGTTGATGGAGTCGAATGTCTGAGAAAATCAGATCGACCATCTGAGATTTCCAAACCGACCCTTTGCAATGATCGGGTCAGCCAGCTTGAAATGACCGAGACCGGGTCTGAGACAATCGAGTCGTCTTTCTGAGATTGTCGATTTGGACCTCTTTCATCTTCTAGAGATAGTCGCTTTAGCCATATTCAAGAGCTGTCCTATAGTCGACCCTGCAATATGATCTGTCTGCACATTTATATGGCCAAACAAACCTTCCAGTTTTTTCCGCGCGATTCAAAATTACATTGAAAAATGATTCTTATAATTTTAATAAATAATTATTAAAATCTACACAAAAATGTATACAAATTATATAACTTTTGATTTCAGAGAAGAAAAAAATTTATAACACATATATTTGATCAATAACAGTTTATTTTCATTGAATTTGAAAGACTGACTAATATTTCTCAAAATATTTGTTAATAGAAACATTTTTTTAAATATCATATGATATTTCTGCAGCTTGATGTATAGAAGCTAATTGTAGAATATAATAGTGATAATATTTGAATAATTCTAAAACAAAATTTCAGATTGTTCTTTTCGATTGAGACGTGACAAAACGACACTTGAAGTAAAAAAAAAAGAAAGCATAAATACAATGCAGTCGTGATAATTTATGTATTTATAGGTTATATAATTACATGAATTCCCAGAAAAATACATACAGAATATTAAAAACTTATAAATAATTATTTTCAATCACTTTTCCAAGATATTTCTTTTTAAATTAAATTTTTTGTAAAATATAATTTGGTCTTTGGAATTCACTGAAAATAAACTGTTATTAATATAATATATGTGTTGTATTTTTTTGCCTGAAATCAAAGTTGCACAATTTGTATATATCCTTCTGGATATTTTAATAATTATTTACTTGAGTTACTAGAATTGTTTTTTAATGTAATTTTGAATCGCGCGCCAAGTGCGGCAAATGAGCGGTCAGCCTAACGCAAGCGCTGTAGCTCAGGGTGCCATCATTGGCATCATTGGTCCTCTGTACAAACCGGAAATATAAATCAAATCAGCCGGCAGGTCGATGAAGTATTTTCACTTCAACCATCAGCTAACTTCACTTTGTTAAAAGCTTAGGGGGGAAAATAGATCAAATGCATGGAACAAAACTTTATTTCTGTAATATATTTGCAATTAATCATCATTATTATTATTTTATTATTTTATTATTAAGCAATTAAAAAATAAAAACTATTTTTTAACTAGACTTATATAGACATCCCGGCTTTGGTGGTTTAAATGTCATATAGTAGGTTTTGACTAACCTTACATTTGGATATTACATCAAGCCAAGTACTATTTTTATTCCAGGACTATTTAGTCGCTGGTAAATGGGAGGAAATAAAAAGTTAGGTAATTATTATTATTATAACTTACCTGCTTATTAACATCTGTTTCACTCAAATAACGACCGACAAAATGATCTTGACGGGTGACTTACAGTTTGTAGACGACACTTCACGTTGCACTGGATGAGAAGAAACAGTGCCTTAATGATGCTTTTCCCCTAGATTCTCCGAATGAACCTGTGTGGCTCAAATTTGTTGCAACTCTATTGAACACCGATTTCGGTGTACATTGGATGATCGGCGATTTTCTGTGCTCGTGATACAAATTCCAAGTTTACTGGAAATGAGAACAGTGTGTTCCGGAGATATTTTTGAAAAAATGTTAAAAATTGTGTTTGCGCAAACTGCATCGCCCCACTGCATTTTAGAGCAAAATGTTCCACACCAAAATTAAACTAGAGAAAATTCTGAATAAGTTGAAAAAAACCTCCGGTTTCCAATAGGTGCCAATTTATGGTCTTTTAAAGAACCCGGATTTTTTTTTTAAAGAGGCGAAACAAAAAAACAATTCTAAAGTCTGTATCTGTACTGCTAAACTTTTTAATTTCACAAAGAAATTTTAAGAACTTCAATTAAAGAAGCCGAAATGTCGTGTAATTCTAAAAAAATGCAATGATCTAAACCCCAAAATAGGCCATAAGCTATGGTCTCCCATAGTTGCCCAATTTTAAACAATTTTGTGTCGCAAATTACTTGCGTTCAGTTTTTTAAACAATACTTCCCTTCTCTGTGAAAGTACCCGAGCGAGGCAAGTGAAAAGTTCAAGGGCAGGAGATTATAAGTAACTCTAAAAAAAAAATAATATTTTAGTATTCATAGATTGAGAGTTTTGCCAAAATATTTATAGTAATATGCTGAATTCATCATATTAATTTTACAGTATGCATTTTTGTGAGACTTTTAGCTATGATCTTAAAACAGAAAAATCCCGACAGGTTAAACAGAACCAAGATATTGAAGTCTAGGCTGAGAGGGTGAAATTTTAACCCTTTCCATTCTGAAGGTTTGGTCTGTACTACAAAATATACTGCGAGTTAAAGCTCAACATTTCTCTTCGCAAATAGCCATAGAATACGAATAAACTATTAAATTTTAAATATCACTCTCCATACTACTTTACACTGAATATTAAATTAAAATAAATGGTGTAAACAAATTATTATATAATTATATATATAAATTATTAACAAATGCACAGAAAACTTTTTTTCCTACTCTCAAACTTTTTTCTGTTATTTGCCTTAAGCTGAATATTTGATCCGTACATGACCTTGCTGGCATAAATCCACTTTGGACTTCCCAAATCTTTTCTTCTGTTATTTTCATTACCCTACGAATAAGTATTTTTGAATATATTTTACTTGCGGTGCTTAATAAGCTAATCCCTCTGTAATTATTGCACTCGCTTTTATCTCCCTTTCTCTTGTATATTGGTACGATAATAGCTTTTTTCCAATCGTCTCGGACGTCTCCCATCTCGAAACATAAATTTATCAATTCGCACACTCTATGTGGTATGTATTCGCCACCGTGTTTAAGCATTTCAGCGTTAATAC
>NC_046664.1:61666446-61679662 GCF_010883055.1 Belonocnema kinseyi
TTCATTTTTAAGAAAGTGCTTTTTACTTAATATTTTTTCATAATAACTTTAAAAATTTTTACCTTCTTCAAACTTACTGGTTAACATTACTGAATAGTTTTTCCGATGACTTCATGCAATTTTGGATCAATGTGAGTAATACAAAAAAATGGCATACTTGTAACTGTTCCGCGGTATGCTGCCGCATAACGCCCGAGTGCGAGCGCGAGGACTCTCTCTACAACCGGCTCTGTAACTCAATGAATTTCAATTTGTCCATTTTCTTATTAGACATTTTTTATAGTATAAAAGTCAAGCTTTCTTTTGAGACTATTAAAAAAAATCGTAGATGCCTAAATTGCGAAAAAAGTTAAATAAACAATTGATTTATTTAAACAATTGTTTAAACAATTTTTTTGTTATAAATAATAAAATAGGATGAAAGCGTGTAAAAAGCACTTTCCAAAACCCTGATAAAAATTTCAAATCGCGTAATTAGAAAGGAAGTTACAGGCGTTTGGAACTACCCCTGCAGGCATTGGGGTTGAAAATTCAACCCCCCCTCACTTGGGGAGGGTTGGTAATCCTGGTCTATAAGTTTGTGGATTAACTACTGTTGGGTAGGCGAACATATTCCCAGAATTTAGAGGCAATCGAAAAACATGACTTTTTGAGTTGGGGCAGTTGAGGAATAATGCCCCCAATGTTTCAATAAAATTTAAAATTTTATGCAATCTGGTTCCTTCGTTAAGCTTTGACTTTCTTTGAATTAATGTATACCACCCTTAATAAATTAATAAATTTTCACTAGGAAGATATCCATAAATTGCGTAAGACTTTTCTTTGCCAATTTTGTTTCGTAACAAATTAGTTTTGAGCCCTCAACGCCTATGTTATCTAAGTTTTTCAAATATTTTCGGTAGCAAAATGTTGATCAAAATTTTAATTTTTAAAATTTTTATAGATTTTTCGATAGCCAAACGGTCACCAAAATAGGTTAAATATTTTAAAGAACGATTGCAATAATAGTAAGTGCTGATAAAATGTTTTAAAAGACGAGATAATACAACCTTCCAAAATATTTGATCAAATCACTTAAGTCTGTATTTTTAACAATAATTTAAAAAATCGAAATCGCTTAAGGAAGGTTTAGATTTTTTTCTCACTTTTTTCTTTATTTTTTTCCCTTATTTTTTTTGTTTTTCGTTAAATATAGTGAAGTAAATTACCAAATCTGAAGGCGTACTTAGCAGATAGGGCAAAGCGCGATAAACATAAAAAATTTCAATAGAGTTGGTGGTTAGTATTAATTTCAAAAACTTCGAAAAAACTCTTTTTTTAAATTGTTATGTTTTCAAAATACACTAAATTCTTTTACAAAATTTAACACATTTGGAAATAACTTAAAATATTTAAAAATCTCTTCATATCTATAAAATCCTTGAAAATCCCTCTATCATTGTAAATAAGTTCCTTTAAATTTCATTAATGTCTTATAAAACCGATTGAAATCCCGTGTAGTTGAATAAAATCTTATGATAATTCTTAAAACTCCTCAACATTTTTTAGATCTCGAGAAGCTTTCTTGAATTCCTTTAAAATAATTTAATATTTTTCAAATCTTTTGAAATGTCTTGAAATTTTGTTAAGCTCCTCAAATCTTCTTGAATCTTCTGAAATACACTGAAATCCTTTTAAATATCTTTGAAGTCTTAAAATCGACTTATTGGTTTATTGACTTATTGATTAAAAATAATTCTTGTTGAAAAAAATCCAAAAAATACCGTCTTTAGCATGAATATAAAATGAAACTGCCGGGGGCGTACAGTTTAACATTGAAAAAAATTAGGCAATTTCTTTTTTCGGAAGACGAACAAATTTGGGGGACGAGTCTATTAATAAAAAAAGTGTAATTTTTACAGGTATAAATTTATTTCACCCTAATGTCAAAATTCTTTTGTTTAATATTTTTCACTAAAATGCCCTAAATTTAAAAATCAGAAAACTTCACAATACTAGCCTTTTGGGTGAATATATTGTGGTAAAAAAAGCTAAGATAGTACTTGAGTTTTATAAAAAAAAGTTCAGAATATAATTTTGAAAGTTCTTTAGAATTTAAATTTGATCTTTGATAGACTTTTTAAAACTGAAGCTGAAAACATCGACAACAGTAATTTGGCGATTGTTAATTATCTTTTGTAAAAGCTCCTTCGGCTTTAACGAACATTTTCTCATCACGTATCTCGTGCTTCGCACTCGAGTTTATCCCTAAAATTTTATATCATTTTCATAAATGTATATTATCATAAATCGTTACTTGCATTGGTATTAAAACAGACGAAGTTTGATTGTCCCGTTTAAAAAATATGCGCATTCTTTCAACAAAATTTGTTATTGAACGCTTTATTGCAACTTTTGTCGTTTTTCCATGCTCATTTCCAATGTTATCTTTATGATTTAAACTTTACACATGCGGTCTACTGAAAAGCCTTACCTTTTTTAACATCTAAATTAAGTATATATATATATATACATACTTTTTTTTGAAAATGCATTAACATATTTAAGAATCGTTGAAATTCTATGAAATTGTTGCATGAAAAAATGTAACTTCTGGATTTTTCATGATTTCATATGTTGTCAAAATTTTAATTTTTGATTTATCAAGAAAATTCAAAAAGTTGTCATG
Source organism: Belonocnema kinseyi (assembly GCF_010883055.1). Lineage (NCBI taxonomy): Eukaryota > Metazoa > Arthropoda > Insecta > Hymenoptera > Cynipidae > Belonocnema > Belonocnema kinseyi. The sequence continues at coordinate 61,669,115 of NC_046664.1, forward strand.
ATAATCTTCTAGGGCATTTAGAAATAAAACTTTTTCTTCTCTTGCCATTTTTTCATACCGTCCGTTACTTGGCTTAAAATGTTCATTTTCGTGTGTTTTTCGGAATTTTGTAAATGCTATAACTAAAAAGTGATCTAAAAAATATTCAAAATTCTAACGAACTTGACGTTTAGTTTAAGGACACTAAAAGAGTGTACCAGAGGCCAATCTAATAAAATGATTTTTCAAAAGTTATCGTGCTGACAAATACACAGGCATAAGAACATACAGACAGATTGGCAGACAGACACATTCGTAAAAACCTATTTTTCGGATTCAGGGGGTATTTTTAATTTTTTTTATAAATAAAACAAAAACTACGTGTCCTATAAAAGAGTGATTAATAATAAATTTGTAGACATTTTTGGGGTTCACAATGTTTGCCTTATCATTTTTTTCCTATCTTGCATAATTTGACCGCAAAAATTCAACGTTTTGAAAAAATTCAAAAAGTTGATACGATAATCTGCTAGGGCTACCGAAAAGTAACATTTTTCTTTTCAAGTACTATGAACAACTGTAAAGAGAATTTTTGAATCATGAAAAAGTGCGTACTCCGGATTTTCAAAATGGGCCTACTTTTAGGATTTTTATCCAAAATGTCTGACTAACAAACTTGGCATTTAGCATAGGACACTAAAAGAGTGCACCAAAGTCCGATCTGATCAATTTTTTTTCATAAGTCATCGTGCTCACAGGCAGACATAAAGAAAGACATAAATATATACATAAAGCCATACATACAGACATACAGACAGACACATTCGTAAAAACCTGTTTTTCGGATTCAGGGGGTCTCAAAACGTGGACCTTTTCACAAAAAATAGGGGTGCCAAATATTACACAAATCTAATACCTTCTCTTATGAGAATGTAAAAATGATTTGTCAGGTATAATTTTTTGATAGTTTTCAGTTTTAATCGTAAAAAATAGCATCAGAAACATGAAAAGTTAAAATTTTTAAAACCCCACACACGAGACGAAAAATAAATTAAAAGACAAAAATTGTGATAAGAATGTGCCCACGCAGCGGGCAGATTTTTTATTAATGTTAACGATGTGTTTTAAGATTAAAGCCAAAACTGCGCATCCTATCAAAAAGTGGTTAGTGACAAATTTGTAGATCTTTTTTAAATGCACAATTTTTGTGCACTCAACTTTTACCATATTTTGCATAGTTTGACCGAAAATTTTAATTTTTTGATTCCTATCGAAATTGGAATTTTTAATTTTTCAATAAAATTCAAAAAGTTGTTGTGATAATATTGTAGGGCATTCAAAAATCAACATTTTTCTTTCATTGACTTTTTTATATCGTGCGTTATTTGGCTCAAATTGTTAATTTTCGTGTGTTTTTTGGAATTTTGCAAATGCTATAACTCTCATAATTTTCAATTTGATGAAAAAAGTCATTAGATAAATTGTTCGAATTTTTAAATACTATGAATAACCGTACAGAGAATTCTTAAATTTTGAGAAAAGTGGCTTCAAGAATATTCAAAATGTTTTTCGAGTTCAGGGGGTCTTAAAACGTGGAAATTTGACCAAAACTGGGGGGGGGGTCAGATTTTACACAAATATAATACTTACTCTGTTGAGAATGTAAAAAATAAAACGAAAATTTCCAATACCTCCCGCACTGCAACTCATCTAATATGGTGGTTAATGGTTTGAAATTTTCGGAAATTTGATTTTTTATTCTATGCTATACTATTATTTTTCCGAATAATAAACAAATTTAAGGCTGCATTTAATTATAAATCTTAATGAATACTACTTCCAGAAAATACCTTGTGAATGTATTTTTTATGTTTTTTTGAAGTTGAAGAAAAAAATATTAAAAGTCCGGTGTCAAATTACTACACGCGTCGAGGATCATATGTATTTTGTAAATTAAGATGCTAATTTTACAGAATTATAAGTAAATAAAAAAGGTGCCATTCCTATTAAATTGACTGGAATTTGCTCACAACAATGAATTTTCTCTAGAATTTAGTGAAAATATTCGTTCTCGTATTTTTAAAATAAAAACAGATTAGATGATGTCTACTGTTTCTCAATATGGCCTTCTTACTGTTTTACTAGAGTTTAAAATGTTACACCGTCGCGTCGTTTTATTAAACTTTTCTATTTTGCACGTATATCATATTTGAAACTTTAAAAACATATTATACATAGTTCTAAATAATTTTCTTTTTTCCCAATCAATTAGTTTTCCACCACTGAGTTAGGAAACATCTCGAATAATCGAATTACTAATTTTGCACTAATCTCTGACGGCTCACGTTTCGCTTTACAGAAAAGATATGCTTCTTTAAGCACTCAATTTGATATTTACTCTCCACGTGTCTAATTAAGAAAATATAGTGTTTTAAAATTTGTTTATAGATCTCTGCCGAAAAATAGAAAATTTTACTCTCGTGACATTTTCTCGTATGGCGAACTATAATTTATATTTATAGCAGTATGTTTTTAAAACTTTGCCTTTTGTAGTAGAATATTAATTTTCTTGGTGACCAATTCACCTTTTTGGTTAAAAAAACATTGCTTTGGTTGAAAAGTTAGCTATTAAGCCGAAAATTTCTTTAAAAATTCAAAATTTGTTTGACAATGCAAGTTCATCTGTTTGTTTAAAACACTATTTTCTTGAAAATCTGTCTTTTTTAGTAGAAAATTCATCTTTTGGGTTGAGAATTTCCTTAAAAATTTGATTTTTTTTTAAATTCATGTATTAAGTTAAGTAAGAATCTTTTTGGTTGAAAATTAATTTATTAAGTTAAAAATGTTGTTGATTGAAAATTAATTTTCTTAGGTGGAAACTGAAGGAAAATATTTTTTATCGAAAATTTTCCACTATTTGATTAAAAATTCATTACCTTAGTTGAAGATTCTCCATATTAGTTCAAAATTTATTTTTTGAGTTAAAAATTCAATTATTTTGTTAAAAACTCATGTTTTTGGGTTGAAATTAAATATTTCTGGGTTGTAAATTCAACTCTCTTGAATAAAAATTTTGCTAAAAAATTGTTATCATCAAAGATTTATTACTTTATTTAAAAATATGACTAATTTGTCGAAAATTACTTTTTTCTTATTTGAAAATTTATTATTTCAATTGACAATGTAATTTCTCCATTTTTGTCTAAAAGTGTATCTGTTTGAATTTAAAACTCCTCTATTCGTTCGAAAATTAATGTACTTTAAGTATTTACGTAATTTGTGGGTGACTCATTATAAAAGTCAGTACAAATGTTTTTGCTAAAATTGTTTAAAATCCATTAGAAAAGAAACATATTTTTACTTAAAAATTATTGATGTTCTAAGTGTAAGGTTGTTTTCATACATAAAAGAAAACCCTAAAACAGTCAGAGGAAATGAAAAATAAAACAATATGAAATATATAATTCAATATTGCAAATTTGATTTCTCTTTACCGCTAAATTTGAATTTTTGAACATTTGGTCAATTTTATTTCCTTAAAAAAAATTATATAATCGTAAACCTACCGTTTAAACATTCAATCAATTATTTAGAAATTTCAGTATTTTCAAGTTTGAAAAAATTCAAAATAGCGAGCGCTTACAAATTTGAGGTTTCGATAAGAAAATTAATTTAAGGGCATGTGATACTTACATTTTCCCCGACTTTTTTTCCACAAAAATGAAAATTTTTGAAAACTGAATTCGGAGATGCTATAAAATATCATAACGGACGTCCCTGGACTCTTTTTTGAGATATAATAACAAAAAAATTTATTGTGCTGAATGAAAATTGTATGCATATACATTATTTTGAAGTTACGTCGTTTTTCATCTCTGCTTTTCCGATAATCTGGAAATTATTTATGAAATAAACTTTTTTGATTGCCTGCAAACAAGGTTAGTTCCGGGAGATTAGTTACTATGTTTATTTGTAAGTCCAAAGTTTTTGTCCAAAAATATTGTGTAGTTGGGAATTAACGCTCGGGTGAATTGTAATACACATAACCTCGAAATATACACGCACGTTGTTAGCAATATCAAAAATTTTTTGATAAAAAAAAACACAAAAAAATGTGTGCCGGGATGTCCGTTAGCATGTTCGCTATCATTTCCCAGATTTTGAAGGCAAAATATTTATTATCCTAGGAAAAAAGCCGGGGAATCTAACACTGAAAAAATCGATACTATTTCCTAAGCGTTATGCAAATTAATCACATTTTGTTAAATTAAAAATTTTTTAAATTAACCTACGAAAAAGTGTGTATGGACGTCCGTTAGCATGCTTGATATCATTTCCCAAATTTTTAAGATAAAATATTTATTATTCCAGAAAAAAAGCCGGGGGAACCTAAAACTGGTAAAATCGACATTTTTCTAAGTATCACATGCCCTTAACCAAGTACTTCCAATCTTTAAGAGCTTCCGAATAACAAGCGCCAAAAATTAACTTTAGAGAGAAGGTTTTGGTTTCAAAAAATAATTAATTCAATTTAAACAAATGTCAACTCAATCAAGTTCAAATTCAAATGTTGATTCTGCTAAATATGTCTAGCTTTGGTTACATAATATAATTTTACGTTAATAAATTTAACAAAGCACTTCCGTGTTACATACATATTATTTTGCGTATGTATTCATAAAGCACTGCAAATAAAGTTTGAGATAAAAGGCGATCGCTGCTCATAGTTTTAAAATTACTATCGTCGTCGATCTAACAGTGCACATCTAACAAGTAAAAGAAAAGTAGAATTTCATTTTTTGAAGTGTTTAATTTCGTCGTAGAGATGTCGCAAAAAATGTATTTGAATATTTTAATTCTTTTTGGCATTCTCTCTCAAGGAATTCTTGGGACTTTTTCAGAAGATGATAATGGTAAGTGAAGTATTATTATAAATATTTTTTTTCTAATTTAAAATAACTTTAACAGCATTGAAAGTTACAAAACCATGAAATTCTTAATTAAAGAAATTATTTGAGTATGGGTCTATGCGGATAAGAATTTATTTTTACTATACCAAGAAACTTAAATTATTAAATTAAACCATTAAATACTTCTCCGGCCAATGTGGCTGATCAATCTTTCTAGAATCACCCCAAGTGAAAAGCCTCACAAAGTCGTCATGTGAGGTTCTCAACTCGGGCCCTTTAGTGTCTAAGGTCTTTTGTTTCAGGTGTCATTCACTCTACTGAGACTCTTTTCATTAACAATTTGTCAACATCATTTTCTGTTCCGGCATACTTCTCTAGCTTTCTTCACGTCCAATCATTTTTCATGGATATTCTCGAGTTTCTGTGGCTTCTTATGTCTTATGGCTTCTTTTGTCCTTTCTTATGTGTCAACTAGTGTTTTTTCTGCAACAAATTCTTTCAGGATTATCTCGTTACTTAGTTTGTCCATCAGTGTTTTTCTTAGCATATTTCCTAGCAGAATTGTTCTTTCATCATGATCGCAAATAGTTATTGTATCATTTAAAGTGGTAGCACGCTATGATAAATAGTCTTCTAATTCATACTTTTATTCTAACCTACAACGATCTAAGAGATGCAAAATCATGATCTTCGAGGTGCTGTCTTGCTTTTTTATTCATAATCAAACCTACTCCTTGACTACTAAGTGATTCACTATCTACTCCTAAATATATTTCAAATCCGCCTTTTAACATCCTAATTTTTATTTTTCTATTTTCGTATCCCTTTTTCTTTGTTTCAGGTACGAAAAATATATCTAGCTTCCTTACGTGCATAGCTTCTCGTCTTTTTTTGCAATAAGATCATTCACTCCTTTAGCATACCAAACACCCAATCTGAATTCATCACCTGAAACTTGACCTTTACATTTTCCTTGTACGTGCTGTTCATCAGTAAAAGTTTCAGTCCATTCGTAGGCCATTTTATTATTTGTATTATTCATTGTTTAAATTGTAGGTTCTACTACGACCGTTATGCTATAAGTTTATTTTAATAGTCGAAATCATGTCCAAGTAGTGAATGATCATATAGTAGAGAGTCTGGTTATAACGTCAGTCCCACCATACTTCTGTTCATGAAGCGTAATAGTTGAATTTTTTATAAGGATTATTTCTATAAACAAAGATCAAACGCGTTCTTAAACAGTCGGATTTTCCACCGAAATGGTTCCATTCTTGAATTTTCAACCATATGCACTAATTAATAGTTGAAATTATGTAATAAAATAAGCATGAATCCCCCACCCTCCCCCCAATAAGCAACTTAGTTCAATTTAAAATGATTTCCATAAAATGAAATTTTATTTCTCCTCAAAATAAAGGCAGAAATTTTTTTCTTATTTCTTCCTATCATTTAAAAATAATTAGATGTAGAATTTAAATTAATGGCAGCTCACAATCACGAAAAAATTTAATTACTTAAGAATTTCATGCTTATTTTTTATGTTTTTTAAATGTTCTTAAACAGTTTTTCGAAAATTTTTCTCTCTTTTAAAGAATTCATCTTTTTCCCCCTGTCATGAAAAAACTTCCCTTTCTTCGTTTGTTTTTCTTAAACATGAATTGAATTTATAGAAACAAATAACAGAAACCCAAATATTTTTTGTTAGAAGTTCATTCTTTTTAATTTAAAATTTCACGAACATATTTTTATACGAAATTCTTCTCGTGAAAAACTCTACTATTTGGTTGGAAATTCATGTATATATTTTTTTGAAAATTTGTCTTGTTAAGGAAAAAATTGATTTCCTTTATTGAAACTTAAACTGCCTTTTGAAAAATCGTTTCTTTTGCTTCTTGATTAATTTTTGTTAATGAAAATTTATTCCACAATTCTTAGTTAAAATTTAAAATATTTTGTTTAAAAATTCGTTGTTTCCGGTTGAAGTTGAATTTTTTCTTTTCAATTTAAAATCATTCTTAGTTAAAATATCACCTATTACATTTATCGCTCAGAATTAATTTGTTATTCATTGGCCTTCATTAAAAAAAACATTCCAATGAGTACTTCAACTTCACCTACGTTAATCAATTTTTAATTAGAAAATATCAATTTATAATGAAATCGGTAAACTTGAAAACAAAGAGATGGATTTTCAAATGAATCAAAATATTAATTTTTAACTTATTTATAACATTTTAACATAAATAGTACTACATAATTTCAATTTCAATTTCATTCTCACAGATTTGAAGGTGTTAAAATTTATTTTTTACTCTTTCCTTGTTTTGTACTTCAAGCTTTTTTAGTAGATTTTATAGAAGTCAAATATACTGCAAAAACTACAAAAGCTACTGCGAAAAATTCTACAAAATCTGCTGAAAAAGCTTCAAATACAAAACAAAGAAAGAGCAAAAAATAGACTTTAAAACCTGAAAATCTGTGAAAATAAAATTTAAATTTAAATTATTTAGTACAATTTTTGTTAAAACGTTATAAATTAGTGAAAAGTTATTAATAAAAATGCGTTCCCTGTAAAACAAAACAAAAATTATTTCAATGCGACTAAATTTGCACAATATTATTTTTAAAAAGTAACTGCTCATGCAAAAAAGAACGGAAAGCTTATGAAATCCTGCGTTGAGTAGTCCCTTGTATAAATATTTTCAATCTTTCGAAAAGAATATACTGTGTGAAAAGTTTTTGAAAAAATGTTCAGAATTTCTGGAATTTTGTACTTGGACTTGAACTAATGGAAGCACCTAAGAAAATTACGATCAAATCTTAAATGTATATGAAACTGTCTTTGAAATCTTTTCTTTGATTTAAGCCCACAAAACTTGAAAAATCTTCCTGGTCTTTTGAGATATTATTAAAAACTTTAAAGTGAGTGTACGTCAAGTTTTAGTCGGCGATCAAACTTTTTCGTTTTAAATAGGTCACTTTTCACTTTTTATAGGTAAATTAGAATGCGATAGCATGTAATTGATAACATGCCCGGAGGCGATAAACAATATAGCATCCCAGAAGTTTTCTTCATTGTAATAGTTCTGTACAGTTGGTCCTATATTTGTAATGGTATTATAGTCTCACCTGAACACATCTTAACTGCTAGAATATGTGCTGAGAAAGCACATATTCATAGGGCGACCCCATGGGTCGCCCTTTTTTTAATATTCACTTTGTAGTGAACATAATCAAAGAGGGAGATCTTGCCTTGCTTCAGATTCATCCCCATATTGTCGAAAGTCCATTATGGCAACAAAGAATACAACTTGAAGATAATAAAGTACCGATACGCAAAACTGTCGCTATTGCTGGTTGGGCACGCAAAGGATACGATTAGTAAGATATCAATAATGTATTTAAAAGAAAGCAACACATATCATTAAATTAAATCCACTTATTTAAAAGTGCATTGCATCATTCTTGAATACTATCTCGAAACTGTTGCCATCTCAAAACTATTGATGCTGGGAAACCTGTGTTCATGATTGGATAAAGCTGTCGTTTTTTCCGTTAGAAATCAAAGTCTGTCAACTTCAGGTCTGAATGATCTGAATGATATATATTCAATAATAATAATCAATTCGATAAACGTGTTAGACATCTGAAAAAACAAAAAGATAGTTTCCGAGTAGGCAGTGCCCTATTTACATTAGAGGCTTGGAATTTTTTTATCATTACAGAACACGTCTGTTAGAGAGCTGGATAAAAGGATTTTACACTCAATGGTGATTTTTGGAACTGGCTAGAGTTTTGAACGGGATTTTACACTTATGGGTGATTTTTGGACCTGGGAAGGGTGAGACGAGAGGATGTTATACTTAGGGTGAGTCTTCTACCTGTAAAGAGCTGTAGAAGGAAAACTTGTGCCTAGGGGTAATTTTTTAGGGCTAAAAAGAGCTGAAGAGAGATTAATGACCAATATCTGGGCCTTTTCTCGACCCTAGGTGATTCACATTAATTTTTTATCTTGTTTTCGGTATCTGCAAGTCCGCAACCGAAATTTTTTTTGTCATCCAAGAAAGTCCTATTGTCATTCCTTTTCGCGTTAGCTCTCTTAAATCATCGCAGTCGCACTGACCGGACCATTAGTCTCTATTTAAGATAGTCAATCCCTTCATCCAGGTTCATAGATGTTCTTGAACTGATATTACGTGGGCGAAGGATTTCCTCCACGTGTCGAATAAGTGACTGAAATCGATTGTCCTTGCTAAACTGGTACAACCCTACCAGTTTTTCTCTTATTTTACTAATCTCGCCTTGAAATCGAAACTTCCATGGAGGGTCTGATAGCTTTCTTGAGGCATAGTCGTTAGCAGCCTGGGCTCTGAGTTTTATGTAGATTGTTTCGCATGGATGGTTCTTGGACTGCGGACCAGAATGGCGCCAATGAAGCACACCAAGAGATGCACCTCCTCTTCCACCGGAACTGCGCGTTGCGATGAAGCTGGTTGTTGTTGTATCAGCATAATAGTCTTCGGTCATTCTATGGAAAAGCTTGGGATGAAGATCCACGGATCCACCATTTATCCTGGAGAGCCGGGTTATAGGATACCAACGTTTATCCTGGAGAGCCTGTTTATAGGATTCCATCGTTCATCCTATAGAGCCCCTTTAAAGGGATCCAGAAGTTCATCCTGAAGAGCACTATAGGGTTAAAGAATTCATACTGGAGTGCCCATTTATAGAGATCCAACTTTCTTATAAACGCTATTTCTCCTGCTTCAGCTCCGAGTATTTCTGGATCTTCTCAGTATATCGGAGCCGTATGTTATTTTTAAGGGGGACGCTTATGTCTATTATTCTCACATGTTGAGCACTTTTATCTAATTAGAAGACATCTAGACGATTGTACCTGAAAAGGTGGCCAGTCAGAATAATCCTGTCCTAGTAATGGAGATGATCTTCGTTCTCTAGTACTTCAACTGAGCTATATTTTTAGTAAGGCTCAAATCTCTCTAGTAAACCAGTGCTCAGAACACTTTTTTTGGTACAGGATCCGAGCAACATCATCATGTCTGCGCGTGTATTCTTGCAAGGCAAGCATCGTACATCCATCAAAGATGGTTCTCATTGGGATCTGCACAAAGGCGACATCAATCAATAACTGCCGCCATATTGAGGATGTGTTTTTGATAATTTCTCGTCTTAATTACTTTGTCCTGGGCGACAATGAAAAATCCTTCCGTCGCCGAAAAGAGCTCTCCCCGCCTTAATTATAGGCTTGAAGCATCACTATCCCCGCAAGGAAAATCTAATGTTTGGAGGTGTTGCTTGTGCAGCTGTTTACCTCGACACTGAGCAGCTAGCTACTCAGCATTGAGATGTCCGATGTTTTGGAAGTCAACTCTGCAGATGTAGTCGTAGAATGAGATGTTAGTCCTGTTTTGAAAATATTCGCACGATTACGTAAGCTGAGAGTCAGAAAATCGACAAACACCCAATATCCCTTTTCCTCCATGCTTGCGTAGCAAAAATATTCTCTTCACAGCTGCCTTCCATGGTCTATACGGATATTATTATTATTACACCATTAAGCCATTTCCCTTTCGGGGTAGGCGTGACTCACTCGGCAGGGGAAAGGAGTAGTGTGTGGAAGGGATAGAGATTTTTC
>NC_046664.1:61679762-61688804 GCF_010883055.1 Belonocnema kinseyi
AAAAAATATATTTAAATCTTTTAATTCTTTGTGGCATTCTCTCTCAAGGAATTCTCGGGTCTTTTTTGGAAGATGGTGATGGTAAGTAAAGTAATATTTTCAATAAATATAAAGATGGAGCGAAGAACAGGAATTTTGGAATATGGATTTTTTCATTAAAATTTTTAGTTTTTAGGTTATTGAACATAACTTTAAAATCATTAAAAATGGTAAAATTACTCATCTTGATACTCGCGCTTATATGTATTAATAATATTATCTTTTATTATCTTTTAAAAGGTCAACATTTTAACAAAACAGTTGAATTTTCTACCAAGAAAGATGACTTCATAAAAATAGTTGAATTTTCAACTTAAAAAACCAAAAACTAAAAAGATGAATTTTTTGTAAAGAAAAATTTTTTAATCATGAAAGAAAAAATTGTCAGCTAAATTATTGAACCCTACAGCCAAAAAACACATTTTCTCTACAGAAATTAAAGTTTCAACTATAAAATGTAAACTTTGAGCAAACAAATTAATTTTCAACGAAATGGTTAAATTTTCAATGAAGGAAATAAACCTTCATTAAAAAAAATTTTAAGAGTTAGCTTAACTCTCACCCACGCAGTTAAATTTTCAATTTAAAAATATCCATTTTCAATAAAACAGTTGAATTTTCAACCAAAGAGATAACATGTCAACTAAAAATATGAATCTTCAACAAAAAAACGATTTCTTAAAAAAGTGGTTCAACCAAGACTGTCAAAAAAAGTTGCTTAATCCTCCAACAAAGGAGATGCATTTTTAATCAAACTGTTGCATTTTTATTCAGAAACATAAAATATATACTAAAACAGATACATTTTTAAATCAGAAAGATAATCTTTCAATAACAAAATTATAATTTTCATCTAAAAAATATTTCAATTCGACTTTTCAACGTCAAAACATGAGTTAAGTTTTGAAGAAAAATAAACTAGAGCTTACAACTAAAATTATAATTTTGCAGTAGAACAATGCAAAATATGAAAAAACGCAAATCAATCAAAATAGTGCATCGAAAAATATCTACAATTTGCTTAATAATCACTTTTTTATAGGGTACTTAGTTTTTGTTTCAGTCGTAAAGAATAACATTAAAAGTAAAAAAGTCAATTTTTGGACGAACAACTCAAGCTGAGAAAAAAAAATTGAACAAAAGTGGTTCAGACATAGAAGAGCTACCAATTTGTCGTTAATTTTTTTAATGGAATGCTTAGTTTTGGGTTTCATTGTAAAAAATGAAATTTTAAATAAAATGTTTGGATAATCGACATACACTTTGAAAAAAATGAATAGACAAAAGTAACTTTTCCAAGAAAGAGTGAAGACTTATCCAAATTTGTCAGGAATAATTTTCTTATGGGACTTGAAGTTTTTACTGTAACCGTAAAAAAATACTAAAAAATTGTTTCAAAATTGTTGAAAAAGGACACAAGGTAAAACGAAAAAATGAATTAAGAAAAGTGGTTCACCCGAGAAGGATCTGCAGATTTGTTACTAATAATTTATAGATAGGACGAGTACATTTTCTTTTAATCGTAAAAAATAAGAATAAAAATTAAACTAAAAATTAAATTTTTGAGAAAACGACAGATGGGACAAAAAAAGTGTTTCAACCAAACCTGATCTGCAAGTCTGTTATAAAATCTTGTTAGAAAAATGTATTAAAAATGAAAAAAATTAACATTTGTTTGAGAGAACAAATATTTTGCTATCTGATTCGTATGAAAGTTGTTTAACGGATTCCCTAAAATAAAAACATTATTAACAAGAATTATTTATGATTGTTATAATTAAATAATAATATTTAGCTTTGTTATAAGTAACTTAATTCAAAAAATAGAACATTCTCATAATTTTTTCCAGAAAAAAATTCTTTCGCACCTCAGTATGTAAATAAGACATGTCTTTAAAATTTGTTCATAATATTAAAATTATATAAGCAAGAAATTATTTGCTTTATCTTTATGCTCAGATTGTGAATCGAGTTGATTTCAAATATATATGAGGGTTAAATCTGAGAAAGGAAATATTTTTCTACAAAATTCACTTTATGACATTTGTTAAAAAAAGAAACTATAAACATTAAAAAATTCATACAATTTTTCCTCACACTTGCTAGGATTCTAATTAAATGTGTTCAGTCGTTTACTCGAATGTCAAATACAAATATAAACACGACTGGAAAATTGAATTTTTCTCAATAGAAGAAAATTTTAATGTACATAAACCTGTCTGATTTTCTTGAACTACTACAATTTTCTAAATCAAAATAACTTCTTTTTTGGTGACAAAAATTAATCCAAAAGTTCGAATATTCGAACAAGTCGAATTTCGAAGCTTCGACTTCAAGCCTGGATAAATTTTTATCCTCAAAAAATTAAGCTATTTTGATTTAAAAAATTGTACTAATCCAAGAAAATCAAACCGTTTTTATGTATATTAAAATTTTTTCTATTTCAAAATATCCAATTTTCGAAGCGTGTCTTTGTTTTCAAAATTCGAAATAAAAAACCCAGGAAGGTGAATGTGCATCTTTTCTGTCTTATATAAACAGAAAAAAAATCAATTTGTGTGTTCAGTCTATTTTTAAGATTTAAGAAATTGCAATTTCATAATTGAAATTCAGGTTTCCCATACGGAAATGTTATATATAGTTTATATATAAAACTTTACATTGTGTATGAACTGTATATAATTTTTACGACTGGTTTTAAAAGTTTCTTTGGCGGTTTTTCAATAATCAAAATAACGGCAAAGGTTGCATTTTTATAAAAAACTCTGACCTATTTAAAAAAAAATATGCATGATGCTATCGAAGCTGAACATTATTTACACTTCTCATTATTTTTAGAAAATATTGCATGCAATGGCATTTTTGAAGTTGATGTTTTAAAAGTACTAGAACTTTGTGCACGCTATGCGCGTATTAATTACTCTTTCTGTGAAAAAACTGTGTATATTTTCCAACATTTTGTTATAGATTTTACACAAAACTTATATGATTTCAGAATTTTGCATGTGATTTACAGAAGTTTCCTCATCATAGCGACAAAATTCTAGTAAATTCAATAAGAATGGCACCATATTATCAAATCACTTACAATTCTTTGAAATTGGGGGATAATTTTTTCCTTGATCAAAATAGGACTCTCCGCATGTGTTCTAATCTGAGACCATATTTTTAGTATTTGTTTAACATTTAAAAATGATAAAAAATACATATTGAAGGTATTTCCAGGTAAACTATTCATCGAGGTAGAATTAAATTCAACTATTTAAATTTGATTCAAATTTCCCATAACCCGTGCAGAAATTGCCAAATGTTTGCCTTATTTCCGATTTGGGCCAGATCGGGCACGCAATTTTGTGGTTGTTAAATTTGGCCCCGTCTAGATCCCGACTTAACAGCCAAGCTTGCCAGTAGATGGCGCTCCATTAATTTCGGGGACTAAAGTGGGTTGACTCCAAATCGCCGAAGTTTCAACGCAAAGTGTCAAGCGTCAAAAATATTTCCATTATTATTTGGAAAAGTGACAAAATAAGTGGAAAAAAATGCCAAAAGTGAGCACAAGACGAATGCCTAGGTATAGCATACTTTAAAATATTCCTGAAATACGTGTTGAAGACTATAATAAGTAAACTTATTAAGAATGTAAAGATGAAACCTAACCTCAAAATGTGGTTATTTATTTATAAGAAAAGTAGCAAAAGTAATATTTCATTTGTTGAATGTGAAAACGAATTAGATCAATAATGACATCATAAACATATTTATTTTCACGTATTTTTAGGTGATTTGATACTTTCCACAACTAGGTTCAATATAGAAATTAAAAGCAACTTAATATTAGAAATTAAAACCAAAAATATATTGCAAAATACTTAAATGGTTTATCATACACAAATGCTGGCTGTTATGTTGCGTCGTTTGACTTTTTCCGTTTGGTCGAAGAAAATTGTCTGACATACTCCAATTTTTTCATATTGCGATCTTTTAGATAAATTGATATTTATATTCTCAAATTTCAGTTAAGAAGGTGATATATTCGATTTTAATATTATTTTATTTAAGAATCCCTTTTAATTAAGAATAAGAAAAATAAATTAATAAGGGCCCGATCGGAGCCAGGTATGGTTATCTCTGGGGACAGCGCTTGGGCCCCGATCGGGCATTGCGTTTAATTTCGAATCTGGCCCCATCTAGATGGCCTGATTTGGGCCAAATTCTGCCAGATCTGGCCCCGATCAGATCCAAATTAGAATTTCTGCACGGGAACGATTCATTTACCATCATTTGAATGAAATCATTATTTCTTCAATTTAATAAAAACCTAAAGACTTGATTCCAGTATGTGCGAATTAATTTATTCGAATGCGTTCCTTCGAATTCAAAGAATCGAACTCATTAAATAAAATAAATATTTCTTTGAAGAATTAATCACATTTTAACATAACAAAACCTTCTGGGTCAACAAAACCATTTCCTTTGATCAAGAAATATTTGTTATTCATTATATAAATAAAAGTTACATTTCAAACAAAAAAGTTCACTTTTAACCAAGAAAGATCGATTTTTAAATTTTCAAACAAAAAGATGAATTTTTCACCAAACAGAATAATGTGTACCAAAAAACACACAATTTCAACAAAATACATGAACTTTCCACAAAAGCGTTGAATATTTAGCTCAAAAATTCATATTTTTAATAAAAAAATTATTTTACAACGAAATAGTTCAAGTTACAACCAAACTTTTCAATATTAAACTAACAAAAAAAGTACTTCAAATTCAAACTAGACAGTTTAATTTTACTTAACCAAAAACACAAATTTTTAACAAATAGCTCGATCTTCAACCAAAACGAAAGAATTTTTAACCAACGAGTTGCATTTATAATAAAAAATGTATATTTCTGCTTCATAGAGGGCAACTTAAGAATAGGGACTTTTCCACACAAAAAAAACATATAAAAAAAAGATGAATTTTTAAGAACAATCAAATTAATTTTCAACAAAAGCACTCAACCAAGTAGTTGAATTTCTAACCAAGATGATAAATTTTCTGCCAAAAAGGAAGATAATTTAACAAAACACGTTTCTTTTTAACCAAAAAATTGAGTCTTTAACCAGAAAAAAATTATTTTAAACATTTCAATATAAATTTTAAGACCAAAAATGGAATAGTTACATTTTGAGTCAAGAATATTAATTCTCAATTTAAAAAACGCATTTTCCACTGAGTATTTAAATTTTCAACCAATATAATAGGTTTTTAATAAAGTGAGAAATCCTTAGGAAAAATGTGGATTTTTGGAAAAGTAGTTTTACTTTTAAATAAAAAAGATTAATTGCCAACAAAAAATGTAATAGTTTATATTTTATTTTAACTATGAAAGATTCACCTACTTTAAAACTCGGTACCCTGGCAAGGATAATATATTTTTTCCTTTTCTTTTTGCTTCATTTTAAGAAAAATTAATTTTCTACAAAAATCGTTGAATTCTTAACCAAAAACGATGGCGTTTCAACAAAATTGTTTAAAAAAATTGTTTTTCATATTTTAACGACTAATTAAATTTATAAATGAAAAGGGAATCTTCAGGAGGAAGCAAATGCAAAAAAATAAATAAATACAATGCACTTAAATTACATACAAGGCTATTATATCAGGTTTACCGCAAATATTCATTTAAAAATTGCATAATTTTTTTCTAACCAATATTTAATTTTCTCTGCCCATTCAAAAACTAATTATTCCCATAAGTTACATGAAGCTTGCTAAATAATTTACCTTAAAATCAAATTTCGGGGAACTTATAGAGGAGGAAGGAAAAATAAAAAAAATTCTCGAAAACAGCTTCCAAATTATTTTTTCCGTGTTTTTGGTCAAAATGTCTTTATTTTCTATTTTTATTTTCATCAGTCTCACTGACTTTCATAAGATATTTTTTTTCTGAAGTGTCTCCTCGTCCCGACGTCCCATTCGTCGAATATCATTTGACGCAGACACGCTTCAACATTCTTAGTCATACATTTGTGACTCTTATAAATTTTTCAAGTTTCATTGTTGTGAATTGAAGATACGTTTGTAGAAACTTTTTGGTGTAAATTTCGGATTTTCGCTACAACTTTCCTAGTACGTCCCTTGAGTTTAAGCCGGGTTAAAAAATTTGAGAAATTCTTGATTTTTTTTAAACATCAAACACGTGGTATATTTTCTTCATAACATCGAAAGTATCTTAATTGGAAGTCATTTATAGCAGAATTTCATAGGGTTTCTAATGGTTTTTCAAAAAAGTTTGTCGCTTCTTTTTTGAAAAAGTAATCAGATTTTTAATTCATTAATAGATAATTTCCGACATTAGTGTTAGTTAGAAATCAATCACTGTTGTATATTTTAATATTTTGTCTTACTTGCAGAGGTCTCAGCAAAGCTTCTCTCTCGCAAGAAACGAGTAATTGATACGTCACCCTTAGTCATTAATAGAAAATACAGCTTTGCAGAACTTCACTACATTTTAAAACTCCTACACTTTCTGAAGCAAATTTGTACGGGCATCATGGTCTCACCTGAATTCATCTTAACTGCTAGAATATGTACTGTGAAACCGCAATGGGAGTTGTTCGTTGCATCTGTTAACTTGGCTAAAAATGGTGAACCTCAGTATCACCCTATAATGAATATCTTCCGCGAAGGAGATCTTGCTTTGCTTCAGATTCATCCTCATATTACCGAAAGTCCAACAGGGTATCGAAGAATACCACTTTATGATGGTAGTGTAGGGGTGCGCAAACTTGTCACTATTGCTGGCTGGGATAATAATGGAACAGAAAGGTACGTTATCAATAATCAGCTAAAAAAAGCAACAAATATTAAATTAAATCCAACTATTAAAAAGAGAATTGAGTCATTTTTTTATTAATCTCTCGAAACTATTGCTATCTTGAAACTATTGCTGTTGGGAAATCTGTACTCATGAAATCGTTATGCGATGATGTGTTTTCTAGTCGTCCATTTTTTAGCTGACGCTCATGCCAATCGCTGTAGAGTACCCATTTACCGCCGAATCAAGAATGTTAAGGTCCACTTTTGAAAAAGCAAATAGTTTAAAGTCGATCATGTATAAAAAGTGGTAGATCTTAAGCTCTCTTCTGTTCGGCGGTCCACATCGATATCTACATATTTTGCCTTTGAGTAGAATAGATAGAGGCAATAGGGATAGGCAGAAAATTATCGGATTTTGAGAGCCTCCTTGGAAGATCCCCATCTAATATGTGACATAGCTTGTAGTCACTTGTCTTTTGCCAGATGTTATGACAAACCTAGTCCGCCACAAGTGCATAAGCTCTTTAGACTTACATACATCTCACTACTTTTGGATGCACCTCTAGGCACTCAAGGGGCTTGATAAGTAACTGATGTTTCATGTTATCGAATGCCTTCCGGTAGACAATCGAAGCCGTGGACTTATTGCATCGATACCTGATGGAATCCTGGATGATACTATTAACAGGCTCTCCGTGTAGCTTGTCAGCCCTTTCTTGCATCCACGTTGTTCAAATATTGCACTACATACTGTAACTGGTTTTTTAAGAAGCTACGAGCCGGTCGTTCCTCGGACTTAACAAATTTCCGCTTTCAGAGATCAGTAGCGTGCTTTCTTTCACTAACCACTGCGGTAAGGGTTGCTCTCCGCTTGAGAAAGTAGTAAATATACGAGCTAGATGTTAATGCGAAGAAGTAAACTTCTATTACCAAAAGTTGTTGATTTTATCTGCCCTTGGCGCTGAAAAGTTCTTAATTCTATGATAAGTTTCTTCACTTCATCAGCAATAATTATTTGACCCTACATTTATGGACGATGCAATAGTTGCCCTCGGCAAAAGATAAGAAAAAGTGAGATATCTGCAGCGTCTCCATTTAGCTGATAAGTATCTCGATATACTTGTGCCCAGAAGACTTAAGTCTTTTCTCGATCAGGCGAATTTTACGGCACATGTCGTTTTGTTGAATAGACGGGAAGGATGAATGCAAAAACTGCAATTTTCCTGAATCCACTTTACTTGTCATTCAAGGCAGTCTTTGGCTGTTGAAAGAGCTATTATTTTTTGCGTACAGTGCTGGTTGATGTTCAACAGTTTACACTTGATCAGCGCGTGATTTACTTTTCCGTAAGTTTTGATGCGTGCTGTCTCACCGTTTTAAATTTAAACTGCAGATGTGCAGTACGCCTTCTCATAAACTACACAATTCAAATTTCAAAGATCAACATCTTCAGGGAGCAAATCAGGGAGAGCAGTATTAGCTTTAGCGAATTTGTCTATCTGGAGAAAAAGACTTTTAAGTTGATTTTTTTACTCCTAGTTCTCATGTTGGCATTATCGGCTATCTGACGAGGTGGTCTTGTTGGAGCGGATGATATGGTCGCTGGGGGGTCTTGCTCTTGTTCTTCATAAAGAGCTTCATATCGCCCTTCGCGTAAAAAATACACCTTATATTTTAAATGCTGAGGTGCTTTATGAGCATATTCCAGGTGCATATTGACTAAAAGTTCATGTAACCTCTTCATGTATCCTCTTCGCGCTTGTGAGCTTCCTTGCCAAAAGATAAGGATGTCCCTCCTGAATTGGTCCGACAATTTAAAATGATGATCTTACGTTTGTCCGGGCCTATTGCCAGATCGAACCCACGGTTCGGTCATATTGCCAGTTCCAACTGAACCATGGCATTTATCCCAGAGAGGCCCATTGTAGGTGGTACTGCATGATACTGGTGACGTAAGTGCATAATTCGTTGCATTGGTTAGTTAACTCAATGCAACGTTAGCTTCATGATTGTTAGTATAAAATAATACTATATGTTTAAAATTATATATAAGAAATTGGTCAATTTAATTAATCTTACTCCATCTTATATCGAGATACGAGGGTAGTTCAATAAGTCCTTAGAATGACCAACAGATGGCGCGCGAATCGCTCCAAATCATCTGTTTTCAGTCAGCACCACTCCCGACTA
>NC_046664.1:61688904-61704821 GCF_010883055.1 Belonocnema kinseyi
TAGAGCTCCAAGGAGATTATGTTGAAAAATAAAAAAAAATGTACCCAAAAAAAATTGTTTTTATACTTCATTCTAAGGACTTATTGAACTACCCTCGTACTAAAAACTAATAATTCGTTTTTTTCATCATATAAAACTTTGTCTCCTCTCTGGTTTCAGCAAACTACGAGAAACGGAAATACCAATATTTAGCGAGAAGATGTGTGGCAATATGCTAGCAAAGATTGGTTACACAATTACTAAAAAGAATTTCTGTACTTTTGATGAGCATAGAGTAAAAGGCTGTACCCATGAGGATAGTGGTTCTGCGTTAGTTGCAGAGGGTAGACTTCTTGGTGTTCTTATTTTTGCTGGAACCGATCTACCAGGTCCACCTCTGCCTGATGTTTTTATACGAGTAAATGATCAGAACGAATATTATCTTTGGATTAAGATCATAATTGGTGAAAAATTATATAACGCGAATCAATTTATTCAACATCCATATTACTATCCACTACTACAGTATCATCCACAAATTCAAACATTGCATTATTCACCCGGTTCAGACAAACTATTTGTACATCCACATCCTTCACACTATTCACACGCTCCACGAGATCCACCCCACACTGTAATACATGTATAATATTAATAACAAAAATTTGTAAATTTGTAAAAATTTTGTTTTTCGATATTATTTTATAAACGTCTAAAATAAAATACAAGATATATAAACATATAATAAATTTTTTTACTTTCAAACAAATAAATTAATTTTAGTGCAAAGGATTGCATTTAAAATCACATAGTTGACCTTGGAAGCAAAAAAGGGCTTTTTTTAACTGAAGAGTTGAATATTCCACCAAAATAATGAATTTTTAAATAAAAAATAGTATAATTTGAACAAATTTTTAAACATAAAAGATTTAATTTCAACTAAAAACAGTTCAATTTTCAATCGAAAAATTCAATTTCGAAGCCAAAACGATGAGTATTTTAGAAGACACTAATTTTCAATCCAAAAGGAAAAATTTTCAACAAAGCAATTGACTTTTCAAAAAATAAATAAAATAAAAATGCAAACCAACGAAATGAATGATCAAATAATTGAATGAGTTTATAACTAAGTAGTGTACCATTTAGGCGAGTAATTGAATTTTTGATAAAGATCTTCTTGATCACAATATAAACTGCTCGGGAGAAAATTGAAATACATTGTTAAAAATTCGTTTCATTATTTGAAGATTCACCTATTTGAATCTTCAAATAATGAAGCTAATTGTTAACAATGTACTTAAATTTTCTACCCAGGAGTTAAAATTTCAACCAAGAAGATTAATTTTTTTACAAAACTAAAGAATTATTTACTTTACCAAAGAATACATAAATTTGCAACTAAATTGTTGGATTTACTATTAAAGTTTCTATGTAATAGATTTATCATTCAGTAAAGAATGTGTAAGAAGAAAAAAATTATTTTGTTACGTCTGGGAAAAATTTTAATTTACAAATAAATATAAGCAGAACCTAATAATTACGATTGCCTATATTTATTTACAATTAAAAAAATTAACTTTAAATAAAAATTTTATGTTGTTCCTATTGCAACCTATTAATTCAGTTCGCATTTAAGAGAAAAAACGAAAAAAAAATGAAAAAAAACATTGTTTTTAAAAATTGGTTCACATAATATGTTTTAAGATTTTGTAAAAAAGCTTTATTATAAGATAAGCTCAATTTAAGAAAAGTGGAGGGAAATGTGCCTGTTATCAGACATAAGTTTTCAAGTATTTTTACATTGAATTGCAATTGTTTAAACATAAATATTATTTCAGTAAATATATAAAAGTTACTTTTTGTCAAGATAAATTATAGAGTTAATGAATGCTACAGATAATTTTTTTCTCTTAACATATTTTTCATTTATCAAACAATTTATATTCGCATCATTTCCTCCCACGAAATCATAAAAATTTAGTATTTTTGAAATTAATGACACAAATAATAAGTGCTAAGAGTAATATTTTGTATTTTAGTATATGTGTAATTTATTTTAACAATTTTTCACTTTGTTTATCATGAAAATGTATTATTTAATTAATTATTTGACAAGTTTTGTTTTTGATATTTTTTGTAAAAACGTTTCAATTATTTAAATAATTGAAATCTCTTGCTATTTGGCTTTCAAGCATTACGCGTAACGGCTTGTTTTTTATTTTAGCTTAAGTATAATAATCTAATAATTAATAATGTGTTGCGTCAATAACATTTTTTTTTTAATTATCATTGTACGTGATCTTCTATGATTAGTTGTTGAAATTCACAGAGTTTGTACAAAATATGACAAAAATTGGTGAACGATTACGATTAGTTAAAAATAGTTGCTTTTTTAAATGTTTTAAATAATATTCGTGAACAAATGCACATTTTGACAAGGTCTGAATGAATACGCTCAAGCCAAAAAGGAGAATTTTTTAGAAGACGATTTAATTATCTTTCCGAAAGAATGGATAAAAAAGATTTCAATTTTTAATCAAAAAACAGTTGAATGCAATAAAGAATGACAAATTTTTAACCAAATAGTTGAATCTTTAATTTAAAAATATCAATTTTTAACCAACGAGGTGTATTTTTAACCATAGATTATAAAATTTCTATCAAGAGACATGAATGTCCAACCAAAAAATACGAATTCTCTATACAAAAAAATAGTTGAATTTTTACCTAAAAATATATATTTCCAAACGAAAAATATGGGTTTACAACAACGTAATTTAACTTTAAATTAAATAGTTTTATTTTAAACTAAAAACGGTCTATTTTCTTTCAAAAACATTATAGTTAAATATTCAGTAGAAATAATTGCTTTTTTAACAAAAAGAAAAAAGCAATTCTTAAAAAAATTGTTCGATTTTTTACCAAATCCGTGTGAAAATGTTTCCTGGCAGTCTGGTTACAAGGTTGGCCCAAGCCTTGATTTTTCTAGATCATCTAGTCTGGAAAGTTTTATCTATGCCAAGACTGGCGATCAGAAATTTTTTTTGACATATTTCAAAAAAGTTACAGGGTGTTCAAAATGATGGAAAATAAGAAATTCACACTATCAAAACAAGACTTTGTTTCTCTTGAGAGACTGGCCCGGCTCAGGTTTGGCGCTGGTCAGCTAGACGAAATCAACAATAGTAAGTTTGATCTGGAAGATCTGGCCTGAAAAAGAATCTCAAGTTGGATCAGCAAATTTTTTTTGGGGCTATTTCGAAAAAGTTACAGTGTCTTTCACAGGATAGAAAATAAGAAATTCATATAATACTATCAAAGCAAGACTTTTTTCTCAACACCTTGATAGTGTCTGGTCTGGCCCAGGTTTTGGCGCTGATGAACTAGTCAAGAGCAAACAAATTCAAACAAATTCAAACATTTTACGAAAAAGTTAAAGGGTGTTTTAAAATAATTGGAAAACTAGCCCTTACACGAAAGTACTGATAATGTACACGAAAAAGTGTTTTATTATTCCGTAATATTTTCTAGCCTTCAGAAAACATAAAACGCTCTTCTGAAAACTACCCCTATCACTCGAAAACTACCCTGTAAAGGAATGCAAGGGGTTGTTTTTGAAAAATTGCGCCGGGGGTTATGCAAGAGCCTTAAATGAGCCCTGAATCCTTGTGAAAGAAAAAAGTTGATATACCCAATATTTGTACCATGATACTGCTAGCTTCATGTAAAGCTGGCAGTACTATGACTTTTTTTTAATGCAGAGCCCAAAATTTGGCTTACGGATATGAAATTACTCAAAATTAAGCCCTTAATTCCCGCATATTGCGCACAAGGCTTAGGCGAGAGTCAAGAAAATTAAACACTGCTGATATAGACTTAATTCTCAGTTTAATGTTGCATTCCCTTAGGGGGTAGTTTTCGAGTGTTAGGGGTGCTTTTTGGAAAAGGATTTCATGTTTTTTGATGGCTAGAAAATATTTAAAACAGATAAATACTTTTTCTTGTACAATATTATCACTTTTGGGTTAGGGATAGTTTTTCAATGTTAAGAGATGGTTTTGAAAAGTATTTTTTGGGGACGATGCAGAGCCTGCAATACGCCTTTGATTCTGATGTACCCACTTTTATGACTAGTGAATTTTTAGTGCAACTTATCAGTACTTTTGAGTAAGGGGTAGTTTTTTTATGCTAAGGGATGGTTTCGGAAAATTTAATTTAGGGCGTAGGAGAACCTAAAATGAGCCTTCAATTCTAATGTACTGAGTTTTATAATTAGTACATATTTAGTGCAGTTTATCAGCCTAAAATGAGCCTTTAATTCTGATGTACTCACTTTTAAGATTAGTGCATATTTATTTTTTAAGATATTTTTTTACGATAGGACTTGTTGTTGAAAAATTTGACCGGGGGTCATGCAAGAGCCTTAAATGAGCCCTCAACTCCCGTAAAAGAAAAAATTGACTATAACCAATATTTGTACCACGGTACTGCCTGCTTTACGTAAAGCTGGCAGTACCATACATTTTTTTTTAATTCAGAGCCCAAAATTTGGCTTTTGGGTATTAAATTTACCTTAAACGAGCCCTCAATTATGGCATAGATCTGACGTTCTTTGGACAAAGTGGTACTTCCAGCTTTACCCACCTGTTTTAGTCGGTCAAGTGTCACAAAATGTTAGACGGCCAAAAAATCGAGGCTGACCAGCCCATACCTATAGGCTGACCAGCCTATACCAACAGGCTGGCCAGACGTTCTGGCCTGGGGCTAGCCAGAAAAAAGTTGAACTTTTGATCAGGCGATCTGATCTGGGCCAGGTTAGCGCCAAAACATTTTTCCACACGGGAAAAGATGGATCTTCAAATAATACAATTCATTTTTAACGAATTAGTTTCAATGTCAAGTAAGTAATTAGATTTTTAGGTTCGAAGATTAATTTTCTACCAACAATTAAGAATTTAAAACAGAATATATACATTTTTCACGAATTTGATCAATTTTTAACTAAAAACGACCCACTTTCAACCATGAATGGGATAGTTGAATTTTTACTAAAAAAAAATAATTTTAAGCGAAACAATGAATTTTTAACAAAATAGTTGAATATTGAACCAGAGAGATGGATCTTAAATTAAGATGACTATTTTTCAACAAAGTAGTCCGATTTTTAACCAAGAATTTAAAATTCAACAAAGAAGATTCATTTTCTAACCATAAAGACGAAATGACAACAAGCAAACCAAAAATTTATTAGTTCAATCTTCAGTTAGGATAATTATTTTTCAACAAGTAAGTTGAATTTTTAAACAATTAAATTAACGTTTAATATAGCCGTTTTATTTTCAACTAAATAGTTAAATTTTAAATCAAACAAAGCGAATTTTCATTGAAAAATGTAATAAATTTATTAGTTAAATTTTTATTTAAAAAATTATTGTCAACCAAACAAATCGAATTTTCGACAAAGTAAAACATCAAAAACCAAAATTAAAAAGTTTTAAAAAAAAGTTTTTAAAAAATTTTAAAGTTTAAGTTACGATCCTAGGGCCTAAGCCGCCCCAGAATTATTAAAACTATTCTACGACACCCTAATGTTTATATGTGAAAAAGCATGAACGGTTTTGTTTCTCCTAAAACGCTATAAATACAGGTCGGTTTCACTTACTGCAAATACCTTTAGTAACAATTTCTATAAAATTACAGAAACCCCCAGAGTTCGTTTTGAATAGGCTGAAATTAGTTCCAGGGAAGTAAATATCATTGAATTTTGACAAAAGTGGACCATTCTCGATCACCAGTTGAAAGAAATCACATTCTACAATCTGTGGCACAATGTAGTATACGTATATCGTTCATAGTCATTGGCTGCGATTATGTGAGAAGCGCCGGGAGTTAACAACTTTATGATCGATCACTGAGCGGCTCTACGTCGTCGAATCTCCTATCCCACTAGCAGATAACAACTCTATTTATAATATTTTTTTTCCTATGCTCTTTATGATTTTATTTTTCAAAAGTGTGCTCCGTCAAACTGTCCCGTCCCACAGGGACTCTGAAATTATTCTGGCACCTAGCCGCTTTGTCACGACCGGTATTGATTATATATAAATATGCTATATACGTATGACTGAATTCTATAAAAAATTGTTCACTTATCTTATTGTTAGATTTGTTTCGACTAAAAGAAACTTAGAAAATGAAAATAAAAGAACACATACGAAGATAGATCACGCGCCAACTGTCTTTAGTTTCTGGAAAAAACTCTCACCGACAGGCCACATCGTTTAGACTTGTTTGCATACAATTTATTTTGGGACAAAAGAAACACAGCGAGCAACAAATCTTTTTGTCAATAAGACACAGGTTTAGACAGCGATCGAGAATATTTATGGCAGAGGTGATTAATTTCGTGGTTGATTCTTATATACCTTCGGAAAGACTCACAGAGATTTATTAATTCAATGTTTATTCAATCGTGAAGGTTTTGTATTATATTTTTATCTATACGGGTCACACTTTTAATTATTTTCTTTTCTTTTAATAGTTCAATCTTGAAATTTTATCCCGGTGGAAGAATATACTATTCTATCTAAAAAAAACGACAGGACCGAAATTATCAAGAATGTCGCACTTACTGTTGTTGACCACTTGACTGGTTGCATACTGCGTGAATATGATCTTAAGTGAATGTTTTTAGTTTGATCTTTTCATTTATCTAGCATTCCCTTGACCATGTCTATAATAATAATTTTTGTTGATATTAAAATTTATTTCTAAATGTTTCCAAACGTAATTGGTAAACTACAAAACTTTAATTGTGAAAGTTTTTCAATTTAAAGAAATATTTTAAATGAAAGGTACCAACACTATTATTTATTTTTGCTCTACTAAATCCTTTTTAGGACAATATTTAAAAAGATTTCAAAAGATTTCAAAATATCTGAAAATTATTAAAAAGGAACCTTAAAGATTCAATTCAATTCAAAAGATATTTAGAAGTTTCAAGAAAATTTCAAAAATAATCAAACATGTCTATATGTTTAAAAACACTTAAAACGGTAATTTTTTTAAATTTCGGAAAAAAATATTAAAGTATTTTAACTATTCTGAAAGGTTTTAAGGAAGTAAACAAATTTTCATAAGATTCATGGGAATATTCAAAAAGATTCTCTATTTAAAAAGAAATTATTTTGAGAGAATATTTAAAAAGAGTGCGATCGTTAGAGAAAATTTCCGAAATATATTCAAACTGTCTCAAATTTTTCCTAAAATTTGGTAAAATTCTGTAAAATAAAGAAAAAAATGTTTAGAAATTTACTGGATCGACCTAGAAAAATGAAATTTATATAACCTTACATCAAATAAACAAACAAACTGGAAAAATAAATTTACTCGAAATTATTATATTGTATCGAAAAATATTTTTCTCGTCAAATTATAATTTGACAAAAGCTTCTTGTTTTCTACTTTCATTACTTTGTTAAAATATTATGTTAAAAATGCACTTGTTTGTTTGAGAATTCATAACTTTAGATCAAAATTTATCTCTTTGGTTGAAAAATGTAATTATTGTGTTGAAAATTCGTTTTTTTATGAATTTAATGGTCTTAAATTTAAAGAAAGATCTTTTTAAATTAAAGTATCTGCTAATACATTTTCCGTCGAGAATTTATCTTCTTATAATTTATGTAATTTATCTTTTCGGTTAAAAATACAATTGTTTGACAATTATTTTGTTTTGTTTGAGGATTCAACTATTTGTTTGAATATTACCTTTTTTTGAAATTCTGTTTTGTCATCTGAAAATTTAAAAAATTCCTTTAAATTTTTACAAGAATCTTAGGATAGTTATGTTTATTAAAACCATATAAACAAAAAAAAAAATTCTGACAAATAAATAGTCATTAAAAATTTTTGTTTTGTATTCCAAATTAATTTGACATTCAAATGGAGAACCTACGCGTGAACGTAACACACGATTTATGATGCTATTCTAATAAAATTCATGAAAGGAAATTCTCGAAAATCTCGCGTTAGAAAATAGGTGAATTATAAAGTAGCTATTTTCAGCTGATTTTCTTTAATTTCCTCAAATTTTATAAATCGGAATTGCCAAATGAGCAAATTTCATTCTAAACATTTATTTCTAAAAGTGAAATTTACAAATTTTAATCATTATATAATAATAAAGGCAGCAGTAATCTGTTCTTAAAGTTTCAATTAAATATTTTAGAAATAAAAAAGGATTCTATTCATGGGATCTAAAACATATCAAATAAGGTTATATGTATTTATTAATAAATTTCAGATTTTTTTGCACCATCAATTTAGTTTAGTTAATGAAATTTCCGATCAAGTAATTCTTTTTGATGATAAAAATTAATTCTGAATGTTTCTAAACATTCCTCGGAAATTATTGATAATTTTATTAAGAATATATTTATTTTTTTAAACAAGTTTTAAAATAATTTTTTGAAGAATTCTTTTGCCGAAAGTTTTTTTTATCATTTTCTATTTTTATTATTGTGTGATTTTGCAAAAAATTTTAAAATAAAATAAAATTCAGTATATCTTAATTTAAAAAATAAAACGTGTTTAGAAACAAATTTTTTTATTGAGTTTTTTTTTTCTTAAAAAATTAAAGGAAAATTTGTCATCAAATGCAGGACATTTAAACAAATTTATTATTATTGTATATATGCAATATGTAACAAATTTAGGTTGTATTGGTGTGTGACACGTGAAATTGGTATTTTTAAACGAAAAATTAAAATTAGATTCAAGTATTTTTGTTTAAAATAATAAAATTTAGATGATAGAGGATAAATAAATTTTAATTTTAATTTAAGATAATAAGATTTAGAAGAACATTTCAAGTTTAGAGACAATTTAATATTATGTTAACGGGTTTCATAAAAAAAATTGTTATTTTAAATAAACGTAATAAAATTTCAAAGAAGTTTATTCATTTATATATTGGTATTTTCAAACAAAAAGCATTAATTAAGATCCAATTTTTTTTAATAACAAAATTTACAAGCTTCAACAATTTTATATTGTGTTGGTGTTTTTTATCGCGAATTAAAATTTCTTTTAAAAAATTAATAAATTTCAGAGAAGATTAATACTTTTTTAAAAAATTTAACAATTTATTTTTAGATTAAAAAAATTTTACCATAAATCGGTCATTTTAAACAAAGTTAATTTAATTTCAATGACGATTTACAAACTGGAACAGTTTTTTAATATGCTAATGTTTCTCACCAGAAATATGGATATATATTTGGAAGAATATTTACGATTTTGGAACATTTTTAGAGTATAATATATTTAATTTGTTTACATTAAATTTTGGTGGTGGTTTTCGGGGGTTATCAAGTATTATTATGAGTTTGGAAACATAATTTGTGGTTTTTTGAGGATGAATTATTCGATTATTTAAATTTAAACATTTTTAATGTTTTTCGAAGAGGCACTCAGTATTTACTCAGGTTAAATTATTAGGGGTGGTTTTCGGGGGGTCTTTGAATATGATTATGGAATTGAGAATATGACTTGTGGTTTAGTGGATGTAATTTGTGTGACCACTTTCGAACCACTCCAAGTTACGTTTTTTGTCACATAATGAATTTTTAAAAGCGAACTAAGATCACCCCTACACATTTTTCCTAAACAAATCCCAAGTGTCTCCACGCAGAACATTCTAAAAATGTAGAAATTGAAAATAATCATACAAGTCATCATCAAATCATCACAAGTAACATTCCCAACTGTATAATAATATTTAATAATCCCCAAAATATTTTGACTCTCGGCCAATTACTCAAAAAACATAAAAATCTGCAATAATCACTCAAGTCGCTTATAGAACACTGCAAGTTATATTTCGATCCCATAATAAATTGCAACACGCCCTGAAAACCACTCAAATTTAAATTTTTTCTACCGGATACTCGGTTAACCCGTCACACTAATAAAGTTGTAAAAAATTCTAACCTGCCCAATTCTTCACAATATATTAACTGAACGAGAACTTGTCAGAATATAAATTATACATTAAGACATTAAGTTACGAGCTCTCATGCACTTTTAGCTTGGAAGCATGTGCCGAACATAAAATAATTTTGGTTTAAAGACACAAAGGGTACCCGGGTACCCTGCCACGCACATAAGGGTTAAACAAAATTAAGTTGAGCTCAAAATTTAAAGTTACAAGTTTAAAGAGCTTAATAACAGGCTTCCAAATTTAGAAATTGTGTATCTTTTATAGTGAAAAATGTTGAATTGCCCAGTCCTTACATATTTATTAGGCATCTTAGATCTTCAAATGTTATGAGGGAGAAAAAATATTCAAGTGCAGAAAGCGTGTCATGATGGGGGTATAATTCGCAATGGCCAGGCTGAAGGATCCTGGATCATAGCAATAGTAATAGTAATTGCCATAATGAGAGCGTTTCACGCCCGGATCGTTTTATCCTCACAGTCGATCTACCCCTACAGTGTTGGCATTGGGTCTCCTCACATATATGGTGATTTAGTTCAACCAAATACAATTTTGCCTTTAGAAGACATGAAAATATCATCTTTTTTATATCGCTGTTGCATTGTTAAAATTACACCATTATTTACTTAAGGATTAAAGAAAATAGTTCAAACCAATTTGCCATGGGATTTTTTGGTTTCAGAGTTTTAGCTTCTTTTTAATAGTTGAGTGCTTGAAATTTTCTGCCCAAAAAGACGAACATTTAACGAAACAATTGAATGTTCGAGTAAAGAAAATTAGGTTTTAACAAAATAATTGAATCTTTAAAATACAGTGAAACTCTTCTATAGCGCCGATTTTGGGGCTGACGGCCGGTGGGAACTAACTCTTTATAGCCCGCTCCGCGTTTGTTTGTTAACGCTTGAGTGCTCGCCTGAGTGACAACCGCAAACCCCGCGCACCTTCTGTTACACCTACCTGCGGCGCGGCGTCAATTCTCGGAAGGACTATTGAAGGGAGAGCTATTGAAGGGTCTCACTTTAGTTGAATTGTCAAGCTACAAAGACCATTTTTTAACAAGACTTGAATTTATAAGTTAAAAGGTTGAATAGTTAACAAAATAGTTGACTACTTAATAGATAAATTATTTAAATTTTTAACCGAAGACAGTTGAGTTTTTAACTAAATAGTTTCATTTTCAAGCCAAAAAGACAAATATTTTAGAAGAATGATCAACATGAGGTTGTAAATTTTCAACAAAAAAGATCATTTTCAAGTTAAGAAAAATTACATTTTTACCATAAAAGATGAAAAAGAATGCATTTTCTGTAAAAAAATGAATTTTCAACAAAATAGTTGAAGTTTCAACCAAAAATATGATTTTTTTAATAATTGAATTTTTAAATTAATAGTTAAATATTGAACCAACAAAGACGTTTTTTTAACAAACGAGTTGAGTTTTCAAGTTCGAAAATCAAGTTTAATTTATAAGAAATTACTTGACTTTTTGATAAATTAATTGAATTTATTATAAAAATCAGTTCCATTTTCAACCAAACAGTACAAATTTCAAAACAAAAAATGTTTTTATAAAACCGTTGAATTACCAATCTGAAAATATAAATTTTCAACAAAGAAGATCATTTTCTACTGAAAAAGATGAATTATGTTTATCCAAAAAGAATGACTTTTTTGCCATAAAATATGAACTAACTATAAAAAAAAACAATTTTGTGTCTAAGAAGAGGAATTTGTAAAAAAAACATTGAAATTTTTTACCAAAAGAGATGAGTTTTTATCAAAATTATTGTACTTTTCAACAAAATAGTTGAATTTTATTCCTAGAAAGATGATTTTTTTACAACAGAGTTAAGCTTTTCATCTAAAAGGGCAAATTGTTTGAAAAATAGTTGACTTTATATTAAACTATAATTAGATTTCTAATCAACTAGTAAAATTTTCAACTAAACGGTCGAATTTTTAAACAAAGATAATTGACTTTTAAACAAAATAGTTAAATTCTTATGCAAAAAAGTCAAGATTCTTAGGACAAAATTCAAATAACAATCTAAAAGTGTACATTTTCGAAAAAAAGATCATGTCCAACCAAGAAAAATGATTTTTTAGCCAAAAAGTTAAATTTTTTCTAAGCCAAAAAGACCATTTTTTTAGAAGACAGTTGAATTGTCAAACGGAAAAGGTGAATTTTTAACAACAAAGATAATTTTTAAAACCAATCAGAATAATTTTCAATCGGATAGTTAAATTTTAATAAAGATAATTCATTTTCCAAAAAAATTATTCATTTTCAACCATACAGTTAAACTTTTAACAAAAAGAGAAGATATGTTCGAGAATGTAGTTACATTTTCAAACAAATAGATGTTGAAGCCAGAAAGATGATTTTGCAATAAAATAGTTAAACTTTTAACCATATAGTTTAAAATTTCACCCAAGAAAGATTAGTTTTTAACCAGAAAAGATAACTTTTCTACATGAAAGATTTTTCTATAAAAAGACCAATTTTCTACCAAAATAGTTGAGTTTTATACAAAAAAGATGAATCATTAGGAAATAATTGATTTTTTAATTAAGACAAATTTTAACCAATAAGGATGAATTTTCAACCAAATAATTCAAAGGCCAAACAAAAAATAATGTTCTACTAATTATATATATATATATTAAAATTTAATTTGCGATAAGAGCAATTTTTTTATTTTTAATGAAAATTAAGGAGAAAATTTGATTGATTTGATTCTGATTTGAAAATCACTTTCCAATGAGTGCAATTTTTTTCTTGAACAAAATGAAGTAGAATATTCGATTTAATATTCAAATTCCGATGACAAAAATGTTTCATTTTCAGTCAGGATTAGGCAGAATACTTTGATTTCGATTTAAAATTCAATTTCCGATAAGTGAAATTTTTTATTTTTCGCCAAAATGAAAGAGATTATGTGATTGATTTGATTTCGATTTCAAATTCAATTTTTGATAAGCGCAGTTTGGATTTTTATCTAAAAAAAAAGGTTGGTGGAAATTTAGGAATTTCATCGAAATTGATGATATTTTTAAAGATTTATGACAGTTAATAGATTTTATGAAAACTCATGAAAATTGTGCAAATTTTTTGAAATTTTAAAATTATTCAATATTATTTTATTAATAAACTAATGTGAGTTTGTTCTGAATGTTTTATGTTTGATTTGAATCACCCTATAAATTGTATAAAATTGCTAAAGGTGGAGGTATTAGGTGTGCGTGTAGGGTCGATCTAACACGTATCTCATCACCCACCCTCTATCATCAAAAACGCCGGTGGGCGAATTAGATCGTCATCTGTTCTCGCTCCGTAATGCTCTCTGATTGGTTTAATTGGTCCCATTGCGTTCACTAATTATGCAAACATTCAAACGTTTTTATAATTCCCCAAAACCCAAAACCTTGTTACAAATTCTGTTTAATATATTTGCGCTTATTATAACAAACTAATATGCAATACATAAAATATGGATAAAAAATATATAAAATGCTTAAGAATTCAAGTCAAAATATATTACATTTTCAATCAAATTGTTGAATTCTCAAACAAAAGAGATTAATTTTGAACTATGCATTTGTGATTTTTAATTAAAAACTCAAACGGTTTAGAAAAAAGTTTAATTTTAAATCCAATGAGATAAATTCTTATCCAAGGAAGATGAATTCTCAATCAAATAGTTGAATTTTCAACAAACAAAAGAAATTACTTTCAGAACCAACAAATTTCATTTGCGACCAAATAGTTAAACTTTCAATAAACAGAGATGAATGTTGAAGCGCAAAAGAAATAAATTTTTAACCAAGATCTCTTTAACCAAAAAAGATTAATTTTTAATCCTAAAAAATACACTTTTCAACAAAGCAGTTAAATTTTCGCAGCAAAGATGACCGTTTAACAAAATTATTCCATTTTCAACAAAATAGATAAATTCTTAATCATATAATTGATTTTTCGACTTACGAAAAAAAAAAAAGATTTCAACAAATAGTTAAATTACAACAAATCAATTATCAATGAAACAGTTATTTTTACAACCAAATAGTTGGACTGTCAACCGAAAAACACCAAACTCTCACTTTCAGTCACCCCGTTCTCGGCCTTACTATAACTGTTGGTTCAGCAGTTTCTCAGGGGAGTAGGGCGAGAGCGGTTGCGACATCATACACTGTTTACGTTTCTATTCCGCCGAAATCAATCCAAGGCCATTTAAAGGCAAACCTCGACACTTGACTGAAAGCGAGAATTTGGTGTAGATGCATTTTTAACCAAATGGTTGAATATTCAATCTTCAGACACACATTGTTAATCAATTGGTCAACTTTGTAATAAAAAAAATGAACTCTAATCATCGTCAATTATTTGTTTATCCAAAAACTTTGATCTTTAAGACAAAAAGGTACGATTTTAAATCCAGAAAAATGGTCATTTTAAATTCAAATAGACGAATTTTCGACAAAGTAGTTGAATTTTCGAACGGAAAAGATATCTTTTTAAAGAAATAGTTACATTTTTCACAAGATAATTAAATTTTCGACAAAATAATTCAATCTTTAACCACATACTTTAATTTTCAATCTACATAAATAACTTTTTAACAAAATAAACTGCATTTAAAAGGAAATTTAATTCTCAACTAAACAACTGCATTTTCAACCAAATAGTTACATTTTCAAGTCCAAAATACGAATTTGTCAGAACGCAGTTTAATTTTTAGCCCAAAAGGCTGATTTTCCTATAAAAAAAATTCAACAGTCCAGTTAAATGTTCAAGAAAGACATCACATTTTCAAGAGAATTAATTAATTTTTAACTGCATAATTAAATTTTCATCTAAAATGATGAATAAAAAATCATTAATTTCTAATAAAGAACTTCAACTTTCAACGGAATAATTGAATTTTCAATAAAAATTGTTAATTATTATTTAAAAATATAATAGTTGATGTTTGAACCAATAAATGTTTTAATTTTAAATAAAAAATCAGTTGAATTGTGCCAAAAAATATGATTTTCAACAAAGTAGTTCAATCCTCAGACAATATAGATAAATTTTAAACCAAACAGTTGCACTTCCGATCAATAAAGATCTCATTTCTATCAAAATAGATGAATGTTTAAATCAAAAAGTCGATTTTTCAACAAAAAAGATGAATTTTTAACCAGGGAAGATCTTTTAGTCAAGATTTTCAAGAAAATAGTGTAACTTTCAACAAGTAGTTAAATTTACAGCTGAAACAATTAGCTTTAAATTTAAAAAAATTGTTTGGCAAACTCGTTCAACATTCAACCAAGAAAATGAATTTTCAACCAAAAAGGATGAATTGTCAATAAACAATGTAATAGGTTTTATTTTTCAACAAGAAAGTAGACTTTTTCAATAATAGAACATATAATAGTAAACTTTTTAATCAAAATGAAATAATTTTTAACGAAGAATTGTTGCATTTTCTTATTAAGTTCTATTATTTTAATTCGCATCTAAATGAAGAAAAGGGGGAAAAGGAAAATTGATAAAATGTGAAAAAAAGGATTTATTTTAAAAAGCTTGTTTAGTGCAATAATTTGTGTCATATTACACGGAATAAATTTTTAACGAAGAATAGTTAGATTTTCTTTTGGGTTTTATTAATTTAGTTCGAAATTAAGAAAAAAAATAATTTAAAGGGGAAGTTTATTGAAAACAATGAAAAAAGAGGATTTCTTTAAACAAACAAGTTTGAATGAACAAATGTTATATTGCACAGAAATGATGTTTGATGAAAAATATTTGTCATTTCTTATTGAGTTCTATTGATTTAGTTCGCGTTTAGGCGATTACACCATTAAGCCATTTCCCTTTCGGGGTAGGCGTGACTCACTCGGCAGGGGAAAGGAGTAGTGTGTGGATGGGATAGAGATTTTTCAGATTGATCCA
>NC_046664.1:61704921-61707363 GCF_010883055.1 Belonocnema kinseyi
TCTTTTTATTAACTATTTTCCGCCATACTTTCCTGTCCTGGCATACTTCTCTAGCTTCTTTTATGTCCATGCATTCTTTCATGCAGGCTCTCGTGTTTCTGTTACTTCTTATGTCTCTTCTAAGTAGGGTCTCATTCACACATTAACCATTCTTTCCGCGGTCTACCTCTGGGCACGTTGCCATTTACTTTACCTTGATACACTTGTTTCGTTAGTCGTTCATTTGGCATTCTCTCAACATGTCCGAACCATCTTAATCGAGCGATAAACCGAGAAAAAGCGGAAATTTCTGAAAAAAATGGTAAAAAGAGGATTTTTTTTTAATTTGACACAACAATTTATGTCATATTACACAGAGTAAAGAGGAAATAGAGTAATGAATGTGAAGTATGTATTCATATTCTTTACTTGTAAACTAAAATCATTCATTTTAGTTCTTTCAAAAATTTAAAAAAATTGTTACATGTATGATGTCCCATTTTCCCTTAAACCCTCCTCCTCTTCGCTGCAAATCGTCACAAAACCTGTAACCCCTGACAGCATGATGTGGTTTTTTAACAGCCCCTTATCTTTAAATAATAATAATAATAAATAGTATTATTAATAATTAAAAATAAATAAACAGGGTAGAAAATGTAAATATTGAAAAGAAAATGAGTATCACACTGAATATCCATTTTATAATGGACACAAGGTTGTGTAACGGTTCGATGAGATCTTAAGAAATGATCTGATTATCAGATACCCTGTTCCCGTACTCATCTTTTTTTACTTAATTTTTTTGCGATAAAGGTATGCATTGCGATAGCACGAGAGATAATCGAAGTTCCAATTAGCTTTCCACAGATGCAATGTGGTATGAAGTGTCGATTCCTTGCAATTATAGTTTTATAAATTGAGATAAATTTTTTCAAGGAAAAGTGACGTGCATTTTCTTTGTAATATTAAATTATGGAAATTTTGCTGTTAAAATGATTACTTTGGACAAATAATTTTCGAAGAAGAAAAAATCCGCCTCAGGTCGGATTTCAACCAGGAACGCCACTATCCATGAGAGAAACTTAACCAATTACGCCACCATAGCCTTAGCAGATCTTTGCATATTTTCTATAGCCACCTACTACCATCTTATAGAAAGGTAACTATGGAAAATTAAAAAAATCTGCTAAGGCCTCAATGGCGTAATTAGATCACTAAATACAGAACACATGGATGGTTCTGTTCCCGGTTCAAATCCGACCTATGGCAGATTTTTTCTTCTTCAAAAATTATTTGTCCGGAGTGATCGTTTTAAGATCAAAATGTGTAATAATGAAAAACATCTACCAAATATTAATTAGTTAAAATATTAATGACTTATTAAATTATTTCAACCTCTAATCTAATGGAAATATTTAACTAAACCCCTTGATCCCATGTAGTCTTTAAAACAGATACAGAGATACAAATGTGTAATTAAATTAAGTTTTCTTTTGTCTTATTTTTATTTTCAAATTAACCTACTTGAATAAGATTTCCTGAACAATCTATGTTCTGAATCATAACAATGTTTTCCGAACAATGACCAAGTTTTTGGCAAAATTTAATGCACGATCTTTTCTCGGTGCGTTCCGTCATCCTGAAAAACAACGCGTACATGTTTAGACGTTTAAGCAAGGGACCGCACTTAAATTATGTAAGAGCTAAATAGGGGGGTGGTCGAGATATTTTGTCACGAATTGTTGTGGAAGGGGGAGGGGGTCCTTTACTCATACACTTAATTTTTGGAAATTCGCGAAAACTTTCTCCTGAAGAACATCTTTTTAGTTATAAATTTTAATTTTGGTTGAAAGTGATAAGTCAACTAAAAATTAAACTTTTTTTATAAATTTATTTTATTATTTTAAATTAACATGCTTTAGCAGAAATTACATCATTCTTGGTTAAAAATACAACTGTCTGGTAGAGAATTCCCCAATTTTGTTAAAGTCATCATTTTTCGATGAAAAAATTCCTCTTTTTGGATTGATAATTCAATTTTTTTCCTAGAAACATATTTTTTATCAAAAAATGTATATTTTGACCTCAACTGGAATCTATTTTGGATGAAGACTCGACTATTAAAAAAATTTTTGTCTTTATAATAAAAATTCATCTGTTTTATGAGAATTTTTCTCCTTTTTTGATAAAAATGCAACTATTTGGTAGAGAGTTCAATGATTTGTTAAAGAAGTCATCCTTTTTAGGTAAAAATATCTCTTTTTTGATTAAAAATTCAATTAATTGAAGATTTATATTTTAAGTTGAAAATTAAATTTTTTCAATTGAAAAATTTAAGTACTTCAGTAAAAATTAAACTAAATTGTTATTATTACACCATTAAGCCATTTCCCTTTCGGGGTAGGCGTGACTCACTCGGCAGGGGAAAGGAGTAGTGTGTGGATGGGATAGAGATTTTTCAGA
>NC_046664.1:61707463-61711876 GCF_010883055.1 Belonocnema kinseyi
AACCATCTTAATCGATTTCTTTCCCATGTGTCTACTAGCGTCTCTTCTGCACCACATTCTTTTAGAATTATCTCGTTACTTACTTTGTCCATTAGGGATTTTTGTTAATTTTTTTAAAATGAAAGTTTGGTTGAAAATTTAAATGATTTGCAAAAAAGTCTATTTTTAGTTTGAAATTATTTTTTCAACTAAAAATGTAACTTTTTGCATTTTTTAAGATTGATACTTTTTTGTTGAAAATTTTCCTCTCTTGGTAAAAAAATCATTTTTTTAGTTTGAAATTTCATTTTTGTTGGGTAAAATACATCAGTTTCGTGGAAAATGAATTTTTCGCTAAAAATTCATTTTTTTTAATTAAAAGTTTCATTTTTGTAGAGAAAATTCATCTATTGGCTTAAAGGTTTAATATTTTATATGAACTTTTATTTCCTTCTTCAGTGAGAAATCTTTATGTGTTGTCAATTCGTCTTTTTGGTTAAAAATTTTTGTTGTATAAATTTAATCTTTTTTATTGAAATATAAACTATGACATTTTTCGTTGGGTATCTGTTTTTTTAGGTTAAAAATTCAACTATTATATTAAGAATCTAATTATTTTGTTAAAAATCAAAGTGTTTTGTTAAAAAGTCATTTTTTATATCAGAAATTAAATTTTTTTGTTTATAGTAAATTAATTAATTTGAAAATGTTAAGTTTCAATGGGAAATATTGTTTTATTCAGTTTATAAAAGATTTTATGTTAAAAGTATGAAAATATTAAAATTCTGGCACTTCAATATTAATAATAAGGGAGAATAAAACTATCAATAACTAGCAAAACCTAGCAAAACATTTCTTGAAACAAAAAATTACGTATATTAAAGGGGGGGGAGGTAGAAATATATTGTTAAAATTCAAGAAATTTAAATTAGGTTAAAATCGAATATAAAATCTTATTTAACATCTAATATTAAAGTTAATGTGCAGAATTCCTGAGAATAAAACCAAAAATCCATCCACTAAATTTAAACGACCAACATAAATTGTTCCTATTGCCATTTGGAAACGAGTTTAAAAAATGCTCAAAAAGAAAAGATGAGAATTCCTTTATCAGACAAAAATAAAAATGAGAAGGCAACCAACCAAATGCTCTTTCTTCTCTTTTTATTTATTTCGTCTTTTTTATTTTTATTCTCATCAAATCACAATAAACAAATATTTTTAAACAATAATTGCCAATGTTTCGGCACTCGTACAGCACCATTATCAAGGCAAAAAAAAATAAAACTAACAGAAAAAATTTAAAAATTCGAGCAGGCAGCAACAGCAACGAAACCACGATGCTCTGTTCCTGACACCCGAGGATCAAGTGAGGGTCAAAATGTAAACCCATCAAAACATACCTGAAATTTCCAGTGAGTAATTATATTTAGCACTAAGTATTCATGGATTTTAATTTTCTTTCTCTGTTCCTATTTCTGATGTGTTTATGATGGATATTTAAGGTATGCTTATAACCGGTTTTCTTTTTGACCCTCACCATATATTCTGGGTATGTTTGTGATGAGTTTGCATTTTGACCCTCACTTGATTCCCGGGTTTTAGGGAGAGAGCATCGAGGTTTCGTTGCTGTTGCTGCCTGCTCGGATTGTCTTATTTATTTGTTTTCTTCAATAAGGTATTAGTGCCGGAACATTGGTGATTATTTTTGAAAAATGTTTTTTTATTGTAATTTAATAATAATAAAAAAAGAAGATGAAAGAAATAAAAAGAGAAGGTAGAGTATTTTGTTCGTTGGCTTCTTATTTTTTTCTCCTCTTTTTTATTTTCGTTCAAAACAGTAATTTTTTATTTTGTTTTTTAGAAAAATCTGTATCTTCTTTCAAATTGAAATAGGAAAATTTTATGCTAGTCGTCCAAATTTGTTTGTTAGATTCTTGGTTTTACGCTCAGGAATTCTGCACATTAAATATTTTGTTGATGCTTTCCGGACAAACCTATTAGGTCTTACTATTTATTTTATTTTTTCGCCACTGGAAAATATTGAAAGCTAGTCAAGTTGGTTGGTATTAAATGATGGATCGTTTAGAAGTGAGTACACTATGTTTCAATTAACGAATAGCTGTTAATTGGTGCGTGTGACTAGCAATGATTAGTAAGTAACATGTAAAGAGCGAAGGCGTGTACAAGTTACAAGAGGAAGCGGATAAACGCAGATATGCTGATAGACAGACGTACGCAAGCCTCAAGGGGCGTGCACGAGTAAAAGGAGAAATAGAGCGGGAAAGCCGGTACATAACAGAAAATACCCCGCAAGCAGAACAGAAGGGTTGCCGCAGGCATGTACGTGCATATGTCGCCAACATACACGCGACACCCCCTGCGCGCAGACGTACCCAGACGTACCTTACCAGTTCGGCACAAACATCATGGTCTACCCCTCTCATTATTTCTCTTTGTTAAGTACTTACTTCTTCCTAATTACGAAATGTAATTAAAACAACAAAAAAACGGGAAGACAAAACATTTGTGGATGAGGGTCTAACAAACTTATTTCAGTGCTTAGCAGAGTGTAAATGTTATATGAAACATTTCGTTTTGAGAAATAAATAAACGTATAATCCAGACGGTACTTGTTTTACTAGCAACCGTTTCCTTTGATTTTGTAAAAATGGAAATTGAAAGAGATTGGGCCTATGATTCCGTAAACTGCGATTAAGCGGGACAAGTGGGGGAAAACGACGCACTCTTGATTCTGCATTTCTGAAAGCGATATTTGCATCTTCTAGGTGTAATATATAGAGGCTTGCAACTAAGGATTGTAAAATTTGAATTCTAACCCTGGGAGAAACAATTTAATGTTTTAAATACAGAATTAGGCATGTGCCGCTTTCCTGGGCATATGCGCCGCTTAGCCCCAGGTTACGCGAGTCACTGATCCTCATCCCCGAATGATGCAATAAAGGGAATTTGAAGTAACAGATTTAAAATATAAATGAAAACTGAAAAAATTTGAATGGAATTAAAATCAAATTAAAAATCCTATTTAAGGTCCAATAATGAAGTTAATGTGCCGAATTCTTGAAAATAAAGCAAGAATCCATCTACCAAATTTGGACTACCAATATAAAATGTTCCCATTGCAATTTGATAAAAAGACAAAATCCTTCCTGTAAAAGAAAAAAATCTTTTTTGGATAAAAATAAAAATGTGGGAAAAAATGAGAAGGCAACCAACCAAATCATACAGCACCCTCATCAAGGCAAACAAAAATAAGCTGACAGGAACATCAAAACCCAAGAATTCATGAATTTATTGGATTTATTCAATGCTCTGAAATCTATTAAATTTTCTGAATTCTGTGAATTCCGAGAATTTTCTGAGTTCCTTAAATTCCCTAAATGACCTGAAAATCCACCATTTCTCAAAAAACCCTCTAATCCTTGAAATTGATGAATTCCCTGAATTCCTTGAATATTTCAAGAATTCCTGTAATATTTTTAATTTTCTGGCTTTCTTAAATATTTGAGAGTTCCTTGAACATTCTGAAAACCTTGACATTTCTGTAAAATTTGTTAATTCCGTGAATTCAATCAAATCTTTGCTTTTTCTGAAAAACTTCAATGTTCTGAATTTTTCTGAATTGTCTGAAATCCTTAATTTTTCTGAATTTCCTAAAATACTCGAATATTCTTAATTTTCTGAATTCTTAGAATTTTCTGAATTTCTTGATTTACCTAATTATTCAAAGATTCCCGCACTTCTCTTAATTATTTGAATATGCTGAAATCCTTGATTTCTCTGAATTCCTTGAATTCTTTGAAAATTCTAAATTTTTCGAATATTCTGAACTTCTAAAATTCCTGGGATTCTCTATATTCCTAAAATTCTCAGAATTCTCTAACTTCCTAAAACTGCTTGAATTTTCTGAATCCCTTGGATTTATAAAATTCCTTATATGCTCTGAAATTTCTTGAATTCTCTGAAACTCCTAAAATCCTTCAATATGATGAATTCTCTGAATTACTTGATTATTTTTCATTCCTGGCTTTCTTGAATATTTTAGAGTTCCTTGAATATTCCGAATTCTTTCGATTTCTGGAAACTTTTGAATTCGATTAATTATTAATTTTAATATGCTGAAGCCCTTGATTTCTTTGAATTCCTTGAATTCTTTGAAAATTCTGAATTCCTTGCATATTCTCAATTCCCAAAATTCGTGGGATTATTTCAATTCCTAAAATTCTTTAAACTTTCTGAATTTCCTTGATTTCTAAGTTGTTAGCGTTCGCAGATGATAAGGTTGTTACGGCAGAGTCTATCGAAGACCTCCAAAGAATGTTGAATAAACTAAATGCAAGCATGAAGAGCATGGGCCTCAAAATTAACGCAAATAAAACAAAAACTATGGTGTTCGAAGGAAATAGTGAGAAA
>NC_046664.1:61711976-61715731 GCF_010883055.1 Belonocnema kinseyi
GATTGATCAGCAACCTGGGTCGGAGCAGTGTTGCGGAACGAACGTGTTATTTACTTAAATAGTACGAGAATTCTGGATCAATCTGAAAAATCTCTATCCCATCCACACACTAGTCCTTTCCCCTGCCGAGTGAGCCACGCCTACCCCGAAAGGGAAATGGCTTAATGGTGTAATATTAAATATTGGGAATTTCCTGAATTCCTTAATATCCCTAAATTAAGTATATTTAAGTAATTCAGGAAATTCTATAAATTTCCTCAATTCTTAGAATTCCCTAAAGTTAGAATATTTGAATTTTTAAAGAAATTCTCTAACTTTCCTAAATTACCGAAATATATGTTTAATTTTTTTGAATCCCTGAAGTCCTTTTATTTGTCTGAATTTTTCACTTAATCTAAATTCTCGAAGAAAATGGAATTTCTTAAATTCTTCTGAAATCTGTGTACTATTTTGAAGTGCTTAAAATTCAGGGAATTCTCCGATTCATTGAAGTCCTCGAATTCAGGAAATTACGCAAATTCAAAGAATTCCGATGAATAAGAGAATTCCGAAAATTCAGGAAAGTCCATGAATTTCAAAATATTGCAAGAAATTCACGGAATGTAGATAAATTCAAGGAATTTATATGATTTAGAGAGTTTAGATGAACTCAAATAAAGGAATGAAATATTAAAAATTCATAAACTGATACTGATATACATGTTTCAAATTGAACTATTTTACTGTATGATAAACTTAAATTTAGATTCGTCACAATTAAAAATTTTGAAAAAAGCATTGGGAACGTAGAATTCCCTTAATTCCATGAATTCCCTGTATTTCTTGAATTCCCTGAATTCTTTGAACTTTTTCAATGCTTCAAATTTTACAAATTTTTGGAATTCGTTTAATTCTCTGAAATTCTCTTGATTTATGAAAGCGTTAAGAACTGAATATTTTTGAGCTAGTTGTCCAATTACTTGAATTACTTATATTACTTGAATATTCATATTCTTTGAATCCTCTAAATTCCTTTAATATTCTAAATTCCTGAAATTCAGAGAATTCTCTAAACTCTTTGAATTCCTTCAATTTTATGTCTGAAATATTCTTAGTTGATGAAAGCATTAGAAAAAATATATTTTTGAACTAGCTTTCGACTTGATTTTTCCAATAATCAAATTCTCTACCCCTTTTTCACATGAATCTGTGCAAAGGAAAAATCTAGAAAAAACTGTTTTATAAACAAACGAGACGTTTTGATCCATAACTACCCCCGGATCCGGTTGACGTTACAGAATAAATCAACTTTAATAAAAACTGACCTATTAAATTTAATTTAAACTTTATGCCTAAAATTAAAATGTTTTATGACCTCACTCTATGCATTCTCAGAATAAACCCTGAGGTATGTTCATGCAAAGTAAAAAGTATAATGTTGCAAGGACGAACGGC
Organism: Belonocnema kinseyi; assembly: GCF_010883055.1. Classification (NCBI taxonomy): domain Eukaryota; kingdom Metazoa; phylum Arthropoda; class Insecta; order Hymenoptera; family Cynipidae; genus Belonocnema; species Belonocnema kinseyi. The sequence goes on from NC_046664.1 coordinate 61,713,411, forward strand.
TGTGAACATATTATTTATGGCTATTAGATATCGAGGGTGTACTTGAGAGGAGTAGAAAAATATAGGAATGAAACTGGGGGAATTAAGAATTTACAATTGAGACATCGATACTACTTTCTTTCTTCAAGTTCCTGCGGGGTCATTGATACCCAATCATCCGTTCATGATCGGCTCATTGTCGCAAAACACTCCGTCACGATTTTCTCACAGTTACCACAATCTCGAAAATTCACTCGATCAAAATACTTTAATGATTCTGCTCATGAATTTTTCATGAAATTGAAATCTCAGTTCTATACGTGACTTGAAACGTTTTCTAGTCAAGAGAAAATCTACAAAATAATTATTGAACAATTACAAATTTTGAGATATCCAACACTGCGATTTATTATTTTATAGATGAGAAATTGTTCAATTATAAAAGAGAAGCAATTATGATTGGCAAATATTGTATTGCCAAATAATAATAATCTACAAATATAAACTCAGATAACTATGAATTCAATTTTAAATTTAACAGTTTAATCCCTACGAACAACATTTTTTAAGGCATAGTTTTACTTATCATGCTAAATTATTTCACTTTTAAAAATTAATGTTGAAAGGGGCTTGAAAAATTTTCAGAATATTCAAGGATTCCAAGAAATTTAAGAAAAATTAAGGATCTTAGATAATTTCAAAAATTCAAAAATTTAAAGAATTCAAAGAATGCAGCTTATTCAAAAAATTCAAAGGAATTTTAAAAATTTCAGGAACTTTAGAGCATTAAGGGAATCAATGTATTCGTGAAATTCAAGGAATTAAAAGTGCTCAAGGAATTCAGAGAATTTAAGGAATTCACAGAATTCTATACATTTTTAGAAATTCAGAATAGTTCAGGAATTTAGAAGATTCGGAGAACTTTAAGAAATCTAAGAATTTCGAATAATTAAGGATGTCAAAGAATTCTATAAATTTTAAGAATTCAGAATAGTCAAGGCTGTCAAAGAATTCTATAAATTTTAAGAATTAAATGAATTCAAAGAATTTAAAAAATTTTTAATATTCCAGTAATTCAGGGAATTCAGATCATTTAGGTAATTTAAGGAACTCAGAAAATTAAAGAGCATTAAGGTTATTCAAGCAACTGATGAAATTCATGACATTTAAAAAATTGCACGATTTCAGAGAATTCAAGGAATTTAGGAATTTCAGAAATCTCAGAACATGAAAGAAATCCAATGATTTTTTTAAATTACAGGAATTGAGAGTTTTCATATAATAATGGAATTCGAAACATTCAGAGAATTCTCGGAATTTTATCAATTCAGAATGTTTTAGAAATTCAGAGAAATCAAAGAATTTGAATATTCCAGTAATTTAGTGAAGTCAAGGAATTCACAGTTTTTCAAAAATTTAGAGAATTCTGAATAGACAAGAAATTTAAATTTTTCGAAGAATTCCAGGATTTTATTAAATTCGTAAAATTGTAGGAATTTTTGACCATTTAAGAAATTTATATAATTTTAGGGATTATCCGTAAAATTGCGGTAGTTTAGAGAATTCAAAAAATGATGTAAAGATTTGGAAACACCAAATAAAACCATTCATCGACCGACAATGCAATAATAAATTGTAGAAAAATTATTTTTTCTGTCTTACGGTCACATTCAAAGAATTCAGGCAATTCTGGCAATTAACAGATTTTCAGAAATTAAGATTCTTCAAGGATTTCAGAGAAGTCAAGCATATATCAGAATATTAAATACTAATAGGATAAATATCGATAAAATATCGAGTTTCTATTTATGAAATTTATTTTCTCGTAGAATTTCAACAATTTTTAATTAATCTCAGAGAATTTTCTATATTGTCAATTAAGCATTATTATTTTACTTTTACAACTATGTGCTTCTAAATTTTATATAATAAAACGAAATAATTAAAAAATCAGTAATGAAAAACAAAAGCATCTTTGTTAGCCAATTTTATTCTGCAAGCGGAATGGGTTATAGTCCGGGAGCTGGGTATGTTCCCATATGCATTCAAGAGGCAAAAGGTAAAAACTAGTTAATCTTATGTATTTTGACCCGCTGAATCCAATGGTACCGGTTAATTTTACGAGAAGTGGATAGGTTTTTTTTTAAACGCAATTGTTTAAACAAATAGGAAAAAATGGTTTTTCTTTATGGGACAAATTTTTTTTAGTAAATATGGACAATTCTAAGCATAAAAGTTCACTTGCAACTTTTTTGTTAAATGCATATTTACAAAGTTATAAATTTTCAAAGTTCAAAATTTGACGTTTTTTGCAAACTTTGAGTATCGATTATTCTTGACGT
>NC_046664.1:61715831-61741110 GCF_010883055.1 Belonocnema kinseyi
GTACCATTGGATTCAGCGGGTCAAAATACATAAGATTAACTAGTTTTTACCTTTTGCCTCTTGAATGCATACGGGAACATACCCAGCTCCCGGACTATTAGAATCGCCTTTGAAAAATCATTTTTTATGATCGAAAGTGTTTCATTACCATACCTTTTTAATTAAATCAAAAATAACATTAAGCTGAAGAAAATCATTTTAAAATAAAAGAATCATTTTATTTGGAACAAAACAAAATTTCTTGGGCTAAAAAAATTTGATTGAATCAAAAGTAATTTATTTGAATTAAAGACTCAGAAGATTTTCTTTTTAATTTTCTCTTGAATGTACGTGAAAATTTGGTTAAATCAAACTAATATTCGTTGTTTCAGCAAAGTGTGTTATTGTTCCAACCAAAATTTTTTTTGACTCAACCGAATTTCCCATTTATCAATAGATTTTTCGAAAACAAACAAAAAATATGTTTGAATCGAACAAATATTTTGTTGCTTATATAATAATAATCATATTCTATGGTTAAAACAACACATTTATTTTAATCAACCAAATTGTTCTCTGAGTGTAGCGAATATAAGATAGCTTCAAACATAAACATTTGGTACTGAAAATTACAACAAAGAGTTATAATTACTCGGAAAGGGGTATATGTAATTGGAGAGATCCCGACAATTTATTATTGGTGATGTGAAGAGAGAACTAACTCCAGGCTCATACAAGCTCGTGTCGATGATATTCGTTTAAATTTCTTCTGTCAACGAGAAAAGAAACCGAGTAACATCTCCACCAATCCTACTGAATGTCGCAGTCAATATTAATATCTTAATTAAATTACATCGACTTATTAAGCCTGGTTAGACATCACTCTTTGATCTCACGGTACCGGCTGTCCTCACGCCAATTATAACCACAGCATTAAGTTCCATGAATAGTAAATTTAATAAAATGAGATTTTTATTCAGTTCTATTATTTTAACAGCTCTGAATTAGATCCCTTTATTACGATTGGCCTAACCTAATTTAAATATCAGATATTCCTTCAATAATCATCTATTGAAGATCAAAGAATCTTGCGGGGAAATTATATTTTGATTTTGTGGTGCAACCAAGTAGCTGGTATTTCGACCAAAAAGGCATTAATTTTATCAATAAAAAAAACCTATTTTCAACGATATACTTTAATTTTTAACCAAAACAGATCAATTTTCAACAAAAATGTTAATTTTCAATCAAGATGCGAATTTTTTACCGAAGATTTGAATTTTCAAAAATAAAAATAAATTATTTTCTATAAAACCGCTGCATTTACACCCAAATACTTTAAAATTCAAACAAAAGAGGCAAACTTTCAAAGAAATAGTTCAATTTGTAACGAAAAATTTCAGGTTTCAAACAAACAAATACATTTTGTTAGAATACAGTTGAATTTTCAATAACAATGTTATTGAAAAACCAAGAAAGGGGATTTAAAAAAATACTTTTCTATCAATAAAGATAATTTCCTAACCTAAAATTACGAATTTTCTATTTAAAAAGATCACTTCAAGAGAAAAAATAGAATTTTTTATCAAAAAAGATGAATTCTTAACAAATTAGTCAAAAAAAAAAAAAAATGATCAAACTGTTGCGTTTTCAACCAAATAGTTGAATTTTTTAAACCAAAATGATAAATTTCGTATTCAAAAGGCCGAATTACAAAAGCAGTTGAATTTTCTACGAAAAACAACACTTTTTTAAAAATAGTTGAATTTTCAAATAAATAATTAATTTTTTGTAATTACAAGAAGCAGTAGAATTTTCTAACAAAAAATACGACTTTTTCAAATGATTAATTAATTCTTTTAACGAAATATAGATTATTTAACAAAAAGAGATCAATCTTGAAACCAAAATATAACCGTAGACTTTTCATTGGAAAAGAATTAACTTAGACCGAAAACAGTAGAAGTTTTTATATTAGGTTCTATGAATTTTGTTCACATTTAAACGAAAAAAAAACGAGGAAAAGGGGAATTTCCTTGAAAACAGGGCCAAATAAGGATTTCTTTAAAAAAGCCTTTTGATGCAATAGTTTGTGTCATTTTACACACAATTAACTTTTGACGAAAAATATTTGGATTTTATTTTTAGGCTTTATTAACTTAGTTTGCATTCAAGAGAAAAAACGTGGAAACGGGAAAGTTTCTTCAAAATGAGTAAAAAAGAGGATTTCTTAAAAGCCTGTTTGATTCAACAATTTGTGTCATATTACACAGAATAAACTTTTAACTGAAAAAGTCGGATTTTCTTGATGAGTCCTATTAATTTCATTTGCATTTAAGTGAAACCCGAAGAAAAGAAAGGGTTTCTTTAAAATGGAAGAAAAAAATCAGTATTTCCATTTTTTTAAACCTTTTGGATGCAGCAATTTACGTCATATTGCACAGAATTAACTTTAAACCCGAAATAGTTAGATTTTCCTATTAAGTTCTATTAATTTAGTTTTCATTTAAGAGAAAAAAGAACAAACGGGGAAGTTTCTTGAAAACAGGGAAAAAAGAGGATTTACTAAATGCCTGTTTGATGCAATAAGTGAAGTTATCTTACACCGAATGAAATTTTAACGGAAAACATTGGATTTTCTTATTGGGTTTTATTAATTCAGATCATTTTTAAGCGAAAAAACGAGGAAAAGAAAAGTTTCTTTAAAAAGGTGGAAAAATTAGGATTTCCATATAAATGTTTGATACAGCCTGTTTGATACAGCAATTTGTATCATATTACATAGAATTAACTTTTAACCATGAAAAATCCTGTTTGACGCAACACTTTGTGTTATATCACACAGAATAACTTTTAACGAAAAATATTAAGATTTCCTTATTGGGATCTAAATATTTAGTTTGAATTTAAGTGAAAAAAGCAAGGAAACATAGTGGTTTCTGGAAAACAGGTGAAAATATATAATTTCATTGAGAAAGTATGTGTGATGCAACAATTTGTTCGTATTACACAGAGTTAACATTTGAAAAATAGTTGGATATCGTAATTGGGTCCTATTCATTTAGTTTTCAGTATTCAAGCAAAAAAGCGAGGAAAAGTGAAAGTTGCTTGAAAATAGAAGAAAAAGGAGAATTTTTTTTAAAAAGGCTGCTTCATATGCAACAATTTGAATCATATTACACAGAATTATGTTTACCGAAGAAAAATTAGTTTTTATTATTTGTTTCTTTTAATTTATTTCGAAACTAAGCGGAAGCCCGAGGAAAAGGGGAATTATCTTTAAAGCAAGGAAAAGAGGTTTTCTTATAGAAAGCATGTTTGACGCAAAAAGTAATGTTTTATATTACACATAATTATCTTATAACGATAAAAGTTTCGAGGAAAAGAAATTTTTTAAATATAATTAATATAATTTGCATTGAAGTGAAAAAATCAGGAAAAGGAAAAGTTTTCTGAGAAAAGGGAAAACAAGGATTCCTTTTTAAAGCCCTGTTTGATATAACAATTTGTGTCATATTAAACAGAAATAACCTTCAAGGAAAAAGAGCTAGATTTTCTTATTGGGTTCTATTCACATAGTTCGAATTGAAGCAAGAAAATAGAGAAAAGGTGGAACCAAGAAAGGGGGGAACTTTTTCGAATCAGGGGAATAGGAATATTTGTTTTGAAGAACCCTGTTTGATGATACAATTTTTGTCATATTACACAGACAAATGATCATCTGTACAAAATAGTGTTTTTTAGAATATTATCATATCTATTTGAGCAAGTTGTCGAGAAACGATTGGGCACTGGGGCGGTTGAAGATTCGAATTGGACGAACGATTTGCTCCGAGTAAAAAGACCTTTGATCCTAGGGACCACTTGTTGCACAGTCGGGACTTCCTGCTGACTGAGCCCCGCAGGACACGACTTGCTCGAGCAATTTCGAATGCCATGGCAAACCGACTCCTGAAGGAACTTTGGAATGCCTAATCGCTGCTTTATTCCCGCCCTAATCGAACCGCGAACATTCGCAGATGATCATGTCGGAATTTCATTACATTTCTGGTTGAGAGAAAGGGCAAAAATAAAAATTCAAGTGTGGTGTGAACCTCGCCTTCTTCTACTTCCCAATATCCATTTTTAATTGTTCAGTATGATGACACAGTAAATTTTTATTTTTGACTAAACACCTTTCGCATGTCAAATCCCCCCCCCCCCATTACAAGAAAAAGCCATGAAAATATTTTTTTAACAAAAATAAGGGTACAAATGTTTAATTAAATTGAAAACGCTTTTAATTCCTACAACATTACAACAGGATAAATTGAGTTTTAACCGAATAGCAGTTAAATTTTTAATCAGCGAAGAATAAACATCTACCAAAGAGATGAATTTTTAAAACCAGACCAATTTTTATTAAAAGATTGAATTTTTCATTTGAAAAAGATTTTTCAATCAAGAAAAAAGATCTTCAGACAAAAAAATTAATTTTCAGCAAAAGACTTCAACTTTCAGCCTAGGAATGGAATTTTTAATCAGAAAGATAAATTTTCAAACAATAACATTAATTTTTTTCCAAAAAGGATGCATTTTTGTAAAAATACATGAATTTTTAATTAAAAATGACAAACAAGCAGTTGCACTTCTAACCAAACAAGATGAAATTTTGTACAGTAGAGAAATTTCAAAAACCAAAAAGATGAAAACAAAAAGTGCACACTACCAACAAACAATGTGAGTTTTAACCAAATAATTAAATTTTTAACTAATAAAAAGAAACATCTATTGAACAAAGGGTAATCAAATTTGTATTAAAATTTTTAATTTTGTAACAAAAAACCTCATTTTCGTTAAAAATTGTATTACTTTCTATTTCAACAAAAAAAAACAACATTTTTACAACAGGTGAATTTTTAAATCAAAAATACTAAATTTTAAGAAATTCACGAATTTTTAACCAAAATTTGAACTAAATGTATTTGAACCAAAAATGTATTAGTTGCTATTTCAAACCAAAAAAAAATTAATTTATAATACAAAACAGTTTAATTTAATCAAAATAACTTTTTTTAAATAAAAGAGTTTACTTTTCTATCCAGTAAGATTTTTCAATCAAGAAGCATTTTTCAAAATTCGTCTGTTTGTTTAAAAATTTAAGTATTTTGTTGAAAATACGTTTTTAGCTTAAGAATGCACCGATTTTGGGGAAAATTCGTCTTTATTAGAGTAAAAAATACTGGTTTTTACTGAAAATTTAAGTATTTCATTTTAAGTTCAAAAATTATCTTTTTTAGATAAAAATCCATCTATTTAGTCTGAAATTCATCTTTCTTGTTATAAAATCAATCCTCTTTATTAAAAATTCGTTTTCTTTTGAATAAAAGTTCATTTTTGTTACTATAAATTTATTCATTTTATTTTTTGTTGCATATTGATCTTTTTTGTTGAAAATTCAACTATTTGGTTGAAAGTTATATGTATTTTATTGAAAAATGGTATTTTTCGTTGAATTTAACTGTTTTAATTTGAATATCAAAACATCTTTTTACTAATATATCAACTACTTTCTTCGGATTTAATCTGTTTTGTTGAGGATTGAACTATTTTGTTGAATATCGTATGTTTTAGTTGAGTGCATCTGTTTTTAACTTGAAATTGAATATTGATATTCGTTTGTTGAAAATTTAACTAAGTGCTTGGAAATTTATATATTTTCTAGAAAATTAGTTTTCTTTTAATGTAATTGAACTGTGTTTTTCTATTTAACATTTTAATATTTTCGGGTTGAAATATCAACTATTACTGTTTTAGTTGAAATGTATACTATTTGGCTAAAAATTCATCTATTTTGTTGAAATGTCGTCTTTCATAATCCATTCTTTTGGTTAAATAATTATCGTTCCAGTTGAATACTCATCTCTTCAAAAATGTAATATACCAACCATAATTTTCTTTTTAAAGAATTTATTCTCGTGAAAAATTACCCTATTTCTTCTGATTGAGAGGATTTTGAACTCAGAAGTCTGATCAAATAAACCAAATTTTGTGTAGATAAACTTTTTCATACAATCTTGATGAATATGATTCTGTTGATAATTGACTACCGACCTAACATGAGAGAAAATATTTGTTGTAAATCAATTATTATTTTTATTTCATTTTTAAAAGTAGGATATGATGGCATCTTGATCATGATGAGAACATATTCAAGTTAAGACTTTAGTGAAATAATTGAATAATCAATATTAAGATTTAAGATGGTGATTGACGACCCAAGGGATGACTTTCTTGACCTTACTTGACCTGACCTCGTAATCCTTAATGGAAAGACAGACGACCTCGAAGAGCCATTCATATAATGGGAACCATCCTCCATTCATACTTTTCAGCCCCACAGAAATTCCTTCACTTTTGTCTCAATTGTCAAAAGAGAGTCTCTCCTAAATTAATTTTCTGGAATTGAAAATGACTTATAGAAATTGTCAATAAGTTATATGTTTTATCCAAATGAGACACTTAAATTTACCCCCTAATTAGAGAAATTAGAGTTCTTTAATATATTCAAATTTACTATTTTATTGTGACACTTCAATGTATATTTTTATTGTCTTTTAAAATTATTTGTAACTGTTTAAAAATTTTTTCACTCCTCAAACAACTGATAGGAAAAGGACATTTTCTAAATCCGACGAGTTTTTGAATTAATATGAAGAACCAATGTATTTTTCATAAAAATTCTATTATGGTTTAAAGAATATTGAAATGCATTAGTTTAGGCTAAGAACCTAAAATGCTAGAAAAAGGTACTTTTTCGCTATTTGATTAATCATTGTATATGTTACTATTATTCCTCTACTTATCGAAAAATTTTATTGTTTATCAAATTGCGAGGTTGAAAAATGATATAATTTTATACATTGTGCGAGTTAATTAAAAAATGTTAAAATCCAATGTATTTTATGAAACGAGTTTCAAATCTTTGTAAACATTAATAATTATTTTTATTTTTATCAGAGTACTTCGTTTTGTGAATTTCATTAAATTAAGCTATCGTAAAAGAAAATCTGTAACTTTATGAAACTCATATAAACTATCAATTTTTTATATTGTAAAGCAATTTATTTAAGGACCTTCAATAATTTCAAAAAGTTTTCATCATTTATCAACTCCGATGTTTGATATGTAAATAAAACTGCTTGAAACGTAGATGAATGTTTTTTCATTAAGTAATTGTTCAATTGTTCAATGTATCCATTGAATGATAAAATAGAAAAAAAAACATGATTTTCCTAGAATTTTTAGTTCAAAACCTACATTTACATTATTCATGATTGTTCAAACAATAAAAAAATGTTATAATAAATAGAATGATTCTAAAAATTGATTAGGAAACTCTTTTGATTTTTGAAATATCATCATTCTACAATTTTTTTCTTAAAACCAATTGTTTAAATATTAAAAATCTTGTCGACAATTAAAAATCATTTCAAAGTTAATGATTTTTTTCAATATCGTGTGAATAATAAAATGGCAAAAACACGTTTCTCAAGTGTTCTTGGCTTGTAAGATACATTTAAAAACATCTAAATTGTTTAACCAATTAAAGGAATGTTATTCAAAAGACATTGTTGATTTACATTATTTCTAAATTTGTCCGTTTGGTAGAACAACATTATTTTTCAATTTCTCGTCACGCATTTTTTTAAGGAATGGAGAACTGTTTGAACCGTAAAAATTTTTTTAAATGTAATGTGAAAATTCTCATGGAAATTCGCATAAAAATTTTCATCGGAATTGTTATTGAAAATCTCATCATAATTCTCATCGAAATTCTCGTTGTCGTTCTCATTCAAATTATCTTCTGAATCCTTATCTCAATTCGTATGGAAATGTTTATTGAATTTCTCATGTAAATTCTAATTGAAATTCACATGAAAATTTTCTTATGCTGATTCGCATATAAATTCTTATCAAATTTCGCATGGAAATGCTTATTAGAATTCTTATACAAATTCTCATTAGGATTTTGATTGAAATTCTCATGGAAATTCTAATCGAAATTCACATCAAAATATTCAGTGTAATCCGCATACAAATTCTTATCGAAATTTTCATTGGAAATTCTCATCGAAATTGGCATTGAAATTTAATAAAAATTCTCATCGAAATTCGCATGAAAATTCTCATAGAAACTCTCGTACAAATATTCATCGATATACACTTGGAAATGCTCACTGAAATTCTCATAGAAATTCTCATAGAAATTCCCATTGAAATTCGCACGGAAGTTCTTATCGGAATTTGCATAACAACTTTCTTATCCTAATTCGTCTAGAAATTGTCACAGAAATTCTCAATAATAATTCTCATCAAAATTCCATCGAAATTCGCATATAAATTTCCTTATTCCATTTCGTATGGAAATTCTCATTGAAATTCCAATCGAAATTCTGATCGAAATTCTCATCGAACATCACATGGAAATTCTCATCGAAATTCCAAAGAATTTCAAGATATTAAGAAATTTCAAGGGATTTCAAAGAATTTTGTAAAAGTTCCAAATATTTCAAAGAAATTTCTAGTGAAAGTTGTAAAAAAAAATTTCGTCACATTAAATACAAGTTTCACGGAATTTGAAAGATTTCTAAACATAGTAGGAGGTTTTAAGGGAATCGAAATTATTTCAACAAATTTTGAAGGATTTCTGCGGATTGAAAGTCTTCTAAAAGGATTTTATGGGATTTCTAAAAGTTTAAACTAATTTAAAAATATTTCATCGGTTTTAAATAAATCTAAAAATATGTCGATGAATTTCAAGGAATCTCAAAATATTTGAAGGGATTTCAGACGATTATTACGTTTTTAATGATATGAAGTGATTTTAAGAGATTCTGAATGAATTTAGGAGATTAAACCATTTAAAAAAATTTCAAGGAACTTAATAAGATTTAAAGAGTATATTAAATCTCCAAGAAATTCAAAGGTTTTTTAAAATTTCTAAGAATTTACACGGGCTTTCTAGAGAAATTTAATGAATAAGTTTAATTCAATTTAAATTCTATGGATTTTAAATGAATAATACCTTTTGAAATAAATTGAATTTTACTTGAAGGGATTTTTATTGATTGCAACAATTTAAAAAGATATTAAAGAATTGAAAGAATTTAAGAGAATTTAAAAGATTTCAAGTTATTTAAAAAAATTACATAGAATTTCAAGAGACAACAAGAATTTGATAAGCTGTCAACAAATTTCGTGGGACTTCTAAACATTTCAAGCAATTTCAAAGAATTTTACAAGATTTAATGAAAGGAGATCGAAATTTATACGACCTTCAACTATTTAAAAAAGTTTTCGGACTTTACAAATTTCAATGAATTTTGACAATTTTTACTGGGTTTATTAATATTTTTAAAGGTCTCAAGGGATTTTAAGATATTACACAAGTTTTTCAGGGATTTTAATTAAACTTCAAGCAATTTTAAAGATATCAAGAAAATTCACAAATTTTTACTGTTTTTCTACTTTTAACATGAATTCTTCAATATTTTTGTGTAATTTATTCCAATACTGATTATCCTATAGTTTTTTTTTAAGTAATTATTTTAAATAAAAGTTAGCAATAATCCGTGTAATCTTTTTCAATCTGTTGCAACCCCTTGGATTATTTTGCAATTCCATGGAATTTTTTGCAAACTTTTTTTGAAATCTCGTGCAATATTTTTAATTGCCATGTAATCTTTTGAAATCCGGACAATTTTGCAATATTTTGCAATACCGTCAAATCTTTTGCAATTCCATGGAATCTTTTTCAATCTTTTGCAATCCCATAGAATCTTTTTCAATGTTTTGTAAGACCATGGGATCTTTTGCAATCTTTTGAAATTTCATGCAATATTTTACAATCGTTTGCAGTCCTATGTCATATTTGAAATCTTGAATTATTTTGAAAATTTTCGCAATTACGTGGAATCTTTTGCAATCTCATGCAATATTTTGCAATCTTTTGCAATCTCATGAAATCTTCTACAATCCCATGGAATCTTTTAAAATCTGATGCAATGGTTTAAATTACCATCTGATCTTTTGAAATCTCCTACAATGTTTTCCAATCACATTTAATCTTTTTAAATCTTTTGCAGTCTAATGTAATATTTTACTATATATTGCAATCCCATGGAATCTTTTTCAATAGTTTGCAATCCCGTGGATCCTTTTTCAATGTTTTGAATGGCATGGACTATTTTGCAATCTCATTCAATATATTTACAATTTTTCGCTATCTCATGTAATCTTTTGCATTCTTCTGCACTATTTTGCAATGTTTTGCAATCCCATGAAATATTTTTTCAATCTTTTCCCATCCAATTAAATATTTTGCAGCCCCATGGAACATTTTGCAGTATGATGCAATCATTTGCTATCTTTTGTAATCTCTTGGAATCTTTTGCCATCCCATGGAAACTTTTACAATCTCATGCAATCCCATGATATCTTTTCCAATCCCATGCAACCTTGCACGAGATAACAGATATGAATGACTGTTTATTAAACTTGTTCATAAAATAACAAATTGTTTATTATCTTTTAGGAATTAAATCAAAAAATAGGTTTTGTCTATAAATAGTAAAAATTTGCAATCCTTCGTAATATTTTTCTATCATTTACAATCTCATCTAGTTTGTATTCTTGGAATCTAATTTACACCAAAAATTCGATTAAATTACCACTCGCATTTTTATCTAGAATAAAAATATACAATTTTTCTCCACATATTTCAAAATAATAACACGTTTCTTTGTCCTTTTCGAAGCATAAGACAAAATATCAAAAATAATTTATTTTCCTTTTCCCGTTTTGAATATAACTCACTTAAACCTAATCCTTCCTTATTCATTCAACATTTGAAATATGAAGTTTAAAGTATTATCATACCAATGAGCTTGAATACAAATTTACAAATTCAAAGTTTTCGTAACTTGTAGAGAAAATTTAAATTAAGGAGTGCGCCCATTGAAAGCGCATTAGATAGAAAGAGATAAGAAGAGGCCGAACGCGTTAATCATATAAGACCGATTGTGCAATAGTCCCACAGACACCATTGGGACTGACAAGTGTTTTCAGGTGTTTCAATCACAAATCACAACAAGCTTTCACGAAAGGATCAAAATTCTCGAGCGTTGTGAAATCGCTGAAATGAGAGCAAAAACCGCGACACGAGCATTTTAGCGTTCAGCATCGCGAGCTGTTGCATGTCCAAGCCCAGGTAAGGCTGGATTTGCATACGAATGTCGAACGAATAAAGACACAGTTGAATGGCGTCTGTAACTAATCACTTTGTCGCTTTCGTGGACCAAAGAGCGACGCAAATGTAAACGTTTCGTTTCGTTTCTTTTCGATCCTCGCTCTCAGCTTTACAAACAATGTTCATCATCTGTCTGTGTCGTCCTTTGGTTTGTTTGGATTTTGTTCAAAGGAAAAAATGTTGCAATTTGCAGCACTTGAGTGATTTTAAATATCCGAATATTCGAATAATAATAGCATCTTTCGTATTTAATTATTCTCGGAACAGTTTAGCTGCGATAACTTTGATTATGTTAAGTAATACTTAAAAAATTAAAACAAACTAGGCCGAAGAAATACGTTTTCGACTCAACTAAACGTTCGTTCCACAACACTTCTCTGACCCGATTCTCTGATCAATCTTTAGCAATCACCCCAGGTGAAATGTTTTATGGTCAGGAGATATTTTTTATGTTTTATTATATGTATATGGTCACAATGTGACCATGTAAAGGTCTGCGAGGAGGTATTCCACTTCTTTCACGTCCATTCATTTTCTCCTGAAGCTCTTTTTTTTCTATGGCTTTATCTATTTTTCAAATTAGGGTCTTATTCAAACATTTCCAGCATTTTTTCCACCCTTTGCCTCTGGTGTGTTCAAACGGTCGAACGGTGTTTCCCCTAAACCACGTTTTTCAATAATCTTCTTATGACTGGCTTTGTCCATTGGTGTTGTACTGCATAGAATGTGCAGCGGAATTTCATGCCAATCGTATTAATTTTACTCTTATCCTTTTCTTGGTTTGACCGGGTCTCGCTACTGTACAGCAAAGTGGGTGCAAGTACATAGTTAATAATTGCCATTTTTTCGAAATGACCGTAATGGATCATTCATAAACTACGTTACCAATGTTGTAGAACCCCCCCCCCGTCGTTGACAACTATTGATATGTCTATGACCCCCCCCCCCCCTCAGAAACGAAATATAGCCTTTAAGTAAAAACTGATTTGACGTTTATACTGATTTTTAAAAATTTTATAGCCAATCAAGTTGTCAATATGCCTATATTGTTTACGTGACCATGTGGTGAGTTATAAACTTCGATAATAAGTCAGAAATTTAAATAAAAAAGAGATTTAGAGAGTAAGTGATGAAATGTGCCTAATTGAATTTTATGTGACAATTAATTCGGATATTAATGAATTCTGAATCTAAGAAGCTTAATTTTTTTTAAATAGTATACTTAAGCTTTGAATGCAAAAAAATAATTTTAAATTAAAAAAATATATATAATTTTCGACCAAATAGTTGATTTTTTAAACTAAATTATTAAACTTTTAATACCAAATGACGAATTTTCTATACAAAGCATTTGAATTATCACATCAAACATATGAAATTTTTATAAAATGTTAAGTTTATACAAAAAAAAAACAATTTTCAACAATATGCAAGAACCCTCAACTCAGAAGTTGAACTTTCAACTAAACTAGAATAATTTTAAACAAAAAATAAATTTTTAAACAAATATTTCAATTTAAACAAATTTTTAATTTTTACACAAAAAGAAACATTTTCGATACAAGTGAATCAGGTAAATTTTTAATCAGCAAATTAATTTTTGAACAACAAAAACCGGATTTTGAAACATAGCAGCTCAATTTTCAACCAAAAAGATGAAATTTTAAATAAAAAGATCAATTTTGTACTGAAAAAAAACGAATTTTTAACCTAATCAAAGAATTTTTAATTAAAAACTTGAATTTTAAGCTGAAAATAAAGAATTAAAAAAAAGATTAATTTTTACAAATAAGACGAATTTTTAACAAAAATTTTTAATTCTCAACCAAAAAGTTAAATTTTCAACTGAAAAAGATGGACTTGTAACAAAAAGATTAATTGACTATACAAAAATATGTATTTTTAATCAAATTTAAGACTGTTCATTATGTAAACCATTTTTAAAAACAAACGCAAATTTTCACAATTGTTTTATGAATTGCCTTAAAATTCTTTGTTAAAACCGTCTGACGCCGAATTTTTCATAGTGACAAAAAGTGTTAATTATATAAACAGTTCTTATAAACGATCACAAAGATTCTCCATTTTTTAATGAAAAAATTGTGCAAATTTTCAAATATTAGAAAAATTGTTTATATACTTAAGAATTGTTGTTGTTATGAAAAATCTTGCAACAAGGAGTTTTTAGCAAAACATTTCAAGTTGATTCCGCAAGAAAATTAAGTTAAAGTGTCAATTTTTTCATGAAAATTGTTTAAATATTTGGTAAATAACAGCTATTCTTAACATATTGTAAGGGCACATTATTGTGTATCACATTTAATGCAAAATATATGGATTTAAAATAGCTATTTATTGCTACCACTAAAAAGTGTGACAAGGAAAGTTAAAACTTTGTTGTTAAATGACACATTTTTTAAGTCAGAATGAAATATTCACAATTACTCAAAATACATTATGAATCAATTCATTTTTTTTTAAGATTCAAAATTTTAGTTTAAAATTAATTTCTGTGGTTATAAATTGAACTTATTTGTTGAAAATTCGAATGTTTTGTAGAAAAGTTCATTTTTTCTACTTGAAGATTTAATAATTTACTAAAAACTTCAACTGTTTTGTAGAAAAGTTATTTTTTTTTAATTAAAAATGTACTTTTTTATCAAAATTCAACCACTTTTTGGATTAACAATTGATTTCATTTAGTTTAAGAATTCTGTTTAAAATAAATTTTTTAAAGTAGGTAAATGTTCATACCTTTTATACGATTCAAGATAATCTAATAATATTATAGGTCAATCGATTTGTCTTGAATCAAGCAATATTTTTCGTGCTTAAATAAATTTTGAATAATGTGAATAAAAAAAGTTTAACTATAAAAACCAATTTTTTAAATATTATAAATGACCATAACTTCCTTTCTCGCCAATGAAATGTATTTGTATTAATTAAATCGATTCGTCTATAATCATTTAATCTTTTTTATCCCTGCAGCAACTTCAAATTATGCAAGAGAGAAAATTTTTACTATGAAAATGGATTTTTTATATAAAATAAATGACCATAAATTCTTCACTCTTTAATATAATATATGGATATTATAGGTCAATCGATTTGTCTTAAGGCAAAGAATCTTTTATATCATTGCGTCAACTTTGAATTATATAAATGAAAACATGCTTACCACAAAAAACCGATCTTCAAAATATTATAAAGTGAAAAAAGGTTAAAGATTATATTTCTAGAAATACTTTTGTCAGTTTCAAGATAGAAGTGGTAAAAATAAGTTCTCTAAATTTCATCAAATTATCTGTAACGAATTTTAGGGATTTCAAATGGATCTTAAGAGTTTCACAGATATTTAAAATAATTTCAAAAGACTTAATTGGTATTTAAGAAATTACCAAATGTTTTTACGGATTTCAAGGAATTTGGACACATTTCGAGAGAGTTTAGATGATTTTATTTATTTTCAAACATTTCTAAAATTGAAAGATTTCCAAGTTTTGTAAGGGATTCCGAGGAATTGAAACAAATTACGAGTAACTTCAACAGGTTTTAGGTATTTGAATAGGATTTTGTGAAATTCCTCAAATTTTAAACTAATGTTTAACAACATCATCGATTTAAATAAATTTAACAATATTTTCATGAATTTTAATGATTTTCTAAACATTTCAAGGGATTTTAGAATATTGTTACGTTTTTCAAAGATGTAAATTTATTTTAAGGAATTCTAAATCATTTCGAAAGATTGATAAAATTTGAAGGGATTTTAAAGAATTTGTACGAATTCCTAGGATTTTAAGAGTTTTCAATGGATTTCAAGTGATTTTGAGGAAGTTAACAAGATTAAATGAGCTCATTGAATCTCCAAGGATTTCAAGGAATTAAAAAAATGTCTAAGAATTCAAACTTTTTTTTCTAGAGAATTTAATGAATAAGTTTGATTCCATTTATATTTTAGGGATTTAAAATGATTCGTAGGTACTTCACGGAATAAATTAAATATTATTTAATTGGAATTCTACTTATTTGAACATTTTTTACATTATATAAAAATTAAGATAATTTTAAAAGGTTTATAATATTTCAAATGATTTTAAAAGATTGCATAGAATTTCAAAGGAAAACAAAAATTGAGTGAGATGTCGACGAATTTGGCATGATTTCAAAATATTTTTTAGAAATTTCAAAGAATTTTAGAAGATTCAGAAGAGAA
Source organism: Belonocnema kinseyi (assembly GCF_010883055.1). Classification (NCBI taxonomy): domain Eukaryota; kingdom Metazoa; phylum Arthropoda; class Insecta; order Hymenoptera; family Cynipidae; genus Belonocnema; species Belonocnema kinseyi. The sequence continues at coordinate 61,731,320 of NC_046664.1, forward strand.
GATGGAGATTAAAAGGAACTCCAACTATTAAATTATTTTCGGGGATTTCACTACTTTCAATTGATTTTAAGATATTGTAATGATTGTAATGTAAATTGAAGAGATTGCAAAAGTTTTTTATAACTTACAATTAAGTCCCATTGATTTTTTTTGCAATCTCATACCATTTTTTGCAATCTTTTTAAATCACATGAAATTGTTTACAATCTCATGCAATATTCTAAAGTCCCCTGAAATCTTTTTCAATCACATGCAATATTCTGCAACCTTTACAATCCCATGGAATCTTCTGCAATCCCATGGAAACTTTGCAATCCTATTTAAACTTTTGCAGCCTAATAAAGTATTCTGCAATCTTCTGCCATCTTTTACAATCCCAAAGGAATCTTTTGCTATCTGATGAAATATTTTACAATCTGCTGAAATGCTAGGGAATATTTTGCAATCACATGGAATCTTTTTCAATCTTCTGGAATCTTCTGCAATCCCGTGCAATTTTTTGCAATACTATGGAAAATTTGTTAACTTCATGAAATATTCAGCAATCTTCTGCATTCTTTTACAATGCCAAGGGAATTTTTTGCTATCTGATGCAATATTTTTCAATCTGTTGAGATGACAGAGAATCTTTTGCAGTCCCATGGAATCTTTTGCAATTTCATGGAATCTTCTGCAATCTCATGGAATCTTTTGCAATCGCGTGAAATCTTTTGCAATACTGTAGAATCATTTGCGAACCTCATGAAATATTCTATAATCATCTGCAACCTTTTACAATCCCATGGGTATCTTTTGCCATCTGATACAATATTTTTCAATCTGTTGAAATGCTACAGAATCTTTTGCAATCACATGGACTCTTTTGCAATCCCATGGAATCTTTTGTAATCTCATGGAATTTCTTGCAATCCTGTGGAATCTTCTGTAACCTCAGGAAATATTCTGCAATCTTTTGCAATCTTTTACAATCTCACGGGTATATTTTGCCATCTGATACAGTAATTTTCAATCCATTGAAATTCCGTAGAATGTTTGGCAGTCACATGGAATCTTTTGCAATCACACGAAATCTTTTGCAATCTCGTAAAATCTTTTGCAATCCTATAGAATCATTTGAAACCTCATGAAATATTCTGCAATCTTTTGCAATCACATCGAGTCTTTTTCAATCCTAGAGAGCCTGTTGCAATCTCATGCAGTATATTTCAATCTTTTTTAATCTCATGGAATCTTTTGCAATCGCATGGAATTTTTGTAATATTACGCAATATTCTGCAACATTTGGAATCCCATGGAATCTTTTGCCATCTCATCGAATATTTTATAATTCCATGAAATCTCCAATCTCATGGAATCTCTTGCAATCCCATGCAATCTTTGGAAATCCCATTGTATCTTTTGCCATCTAATGCAATTTTTGTATTCTGTTGCACTCGCATTGAATCGTTTCCAATCTCATGCAATATTACGAAATATTCTGTAATCTTTTGGAATCTCACGGAATCTTTTGCTGTCACATGCAATATTCTGCGATTTTTTGCAATATCATGACATTTTTGCAAACCTATGCAAGTTTTTGCAATCTTTTGCAATCCCAAGGAATATTTTGAAATTTCATCCAATATTCTGAAATATTCTGGAATATTTGGAAATCACATGGAATTTTTTGCAATTTCATATAATATTCTGAAATTCCATTAAATATTTGTCAAGCCCATCCAAATTTTGTAATCTTGCAACCTAGTATACGCTAAAAATCTGAGTAATAAACCCCTTTTTTCATCATGACGAGTATTTTCTCATACGCTGCTTAGCCTATGTGTTAAATCGTCGGTATGGCAACTGATTGGTGATAAGTAAATTGAAAGATGAGTAAAAATGATTGTAAACGAGTCAAAATCTTTGAAAGCGACCCAATTTGATAATTTCAAGTCTAAATGCATAAATGACCCTATGATCTTTATGAGCATGTGTAATGGTTGGTGCTGTGGGCCTTTCGCTACGCTTTCCGGTCCTCCGGTACATTAGCGTGTCGGATAAAGAATCGCTTTTTTGTCCTTGGACCACGGAATGCCGCGATGAAGATCCTCACGTAAGAGCATAAGGCAAGGGAATAACGCGAGTGAGTGAGAGCAAAACATTATAATCTAGTCGGGGGTTTATTTTATGGCGTGTAATCCCCCGTGTCGAGGTGCGAACAACTTGTAACTCTTTTGTTGGCACCACGGGGTGTCCAAGCTCCCAAAGCAACCGCTAATTCCTCCCGTGAATGTGTCCAGCATTTTTTTCAAACCGACTCAGTTCTCACATGTTTTCAGATGTGGGCAGAAGACATTTTTCATCGATTTCTCGCTCTTTCACCGGAAATGTAGACAGACATTCGATTAGGCGTGAGAGTTGAATTCTCTGAGCGCGAGGGATTAAAAATTTCGTCGAGATGTTTTATTTAGATATAGGGGAAAGATTTTGTTCTGGTTGGATTCAATCCAAGATAGCTAGAATCAATGAAAAAAATATTTAAAAGAGTTTTCTAATGGGTCAGCAATTGTATACAAATTTTGGAATTTTGTATAAACAAATAAGTGAAAATGGATGCATGGGGATTGATAGTGAATCGTCAATTGATTTGCACTAAATATGAACTATTTATAGACAAAAAGTTTTTTTAAATAATTCATGAAAAATAATTAATATTTTTTTTATTTTTTGAACAAATATTTTATAAAAGTATCCACGGCTGATATTTACGGCATTTGTTTAAAAAAAGTGGCGTTTTTCATATGGATGTATTAGAGAGACAAAATTTTTGTATACAATTAAAAATGACAATTACAATAGTAGATCGTTATCGTGGTTTTAAACAAAAAGTTTAAAAATTAGTTATGAAAATTTGGTTACATTAAAAAAAAATTTATCTTTAAAAATAGAAGAAAAATTCATTTTTTAATTAAGTTTGTTCAGACAATTATCCATTGCTGTCGATCAAAAGCACAAAGCCATTACTAAATAACAGGCTTTTTTATTCTTATTAACAATAAAAAATGTTTATTGTCATATAAGCTTCTCAAAGGTCTAGATATTAGTTACACTTAATTATTTTGAAAACCCGAAGTTTTTGCCTCTAAAAATAGCCAAAAAGTGCATCAGTTGTAAAGCTTATTTAAACAATCATCAATTGTTATTGGATTAATTAATGGGATAAGTCAGTGATATTTTCGTATAACTTTTAGCCGAATCCGTAATAAAAAGCTTTATTTATTTAATCATAAATACCAGCTGTGGATAATAAATTGCTTATAAAACTTGTTTATAAAATAGCAAATTATTTATTAACTTTCACGAATTCATTTAAAAACCGGTTTTCGTGCATAAATTTTTATAATTGGATTGCAAGTCAATTGAAGAATCAGTGCCAACACCATGAATTCGTTTTCACTTACTTATTTGTCCAAGAGAAATTTAATAAAATTGTCAAGGTTTTTCAGTTTGAATAAAAGGATTTCTCAAAAACCGATATTCTTTTGAAAAAATTTTGTTTTTGTCATTTTTGTTACTAAATATAAACTAAATATTTTCTTTTTCAAAATAGGCCATGACATATTTATGCGGAATTTTATTATTTTTTTTTTTTAAAAGAACATTTAAATCTGTTAATAAATTGCTTGTTAAGGAATTTGTCCACAGCCTATTTTTCTACACATGTATGTCTCTCCATCCGTCCGTCCTCCCCACTTTTTCCCTATAACAGTAAGTCAGGGAAATTAGGAAAGTGTAGGGGAAATTGGGGTAGATGAGTTACATGAAAAATGAGGAGGATGTGAACAAAGTGAAGAGGAGAATTAGGGGAAATAAGGTCAAATTATTGGAAGGAAAGCAGAAGAAGCGAGGGAAAATTAAGGGAAGTTAGAAGAGTTAGAAAAGTAAGGGAAGTTAGAGAAGTTAGAAGTATTGGAAAATAATGTGTGGAGAAGTAGGAGAATTTACAGGAATTTAGGAGTGGGGAAGTATGGAAAGAATTGAGAAATAAGAGGAGGGAAAATCGGGAAAATGAGAAAAAATGAGAGGTAATACGGGAAATGAAGGAAGGGAATGTTGAGATTTTCAAATCTTCTTTGAATATACAGAACAAACTTTTAAAAGATTATTCCATAAGAAATTATAGAAAACTGCTTGGATTACAAGTGGTAGAAGATTAATAAAGTTTCTTTTTAATCGATGTCTATAGTATTTGGACGGTTTCCAACTTGCTGTCCTAAACTTCTGAAAGGTGCCATTTAAATGGTTCAATTATATATAAATTTAAATTTAAAAAATTTCAGGTAAAATTTGTTACTTCGATTTTATTAAACAAGATTATATATTTTCTAACATAACATTCATATAATCTGAAATAATATAATTCATTTATTTTATAATCCTTCGAATTTAAAGTAAACATTTCTCTATAAATTCTAAAACTTGATGATTTTTGTAGATCGTAAAATTCAAAGTTCTAAAAAGTTGATGACAAGATTAAGAACATAAAATTGAAACACGCTGGGAATTTCGAGAGTTCACGACTCTTTTCGTTGTTTTTAATTAAATAATCGCTGCGCCTGTTAGGGTTGTTACGTGATTATTGCAGTAGTAATGCCTAAGCCCTAAAGCGACGAAAGTTTGCTTTTTTGGGGAGGCAGAAGAGAGTCTTCCTGTCGCGTGGCCCCTCGCCTTATCTTATTTTATCGTCTCCCTCAACTGGAGTTAACCTCTACATTGAGATTAAAAAGCGGATATATTAATTTGCTGGTGTAGCGCGCGCGTCGTGCCGTGCGCTTTACAGAGGCCAGAATGAGCCCCAGAGTGAAGAAAAGGAAAGGAAAGAGCATGATAATATAAATTAAACGAAAAATGGATTTTTATTTCCGATCAAATAATTTGTATCAAACACATGATTTTATGTTAATACTTCAGGAACTGTGAGATTAAGACAAAAAAAATCATAAAATTAGTCAAACATAAAAAACCCATAAAAAAGGGTTGAAGCTCAACAACTAAGATTAGTCTCCGATACTTACATTCTTAAATACTGACCGATTTGGCTCAAATTTGAAGATAATTTTTTTAGGAATTCTAACAAGGCCTGAGGGTGAGAGCCAATAAATTCAAAATTAAAAAAGCAAGGGCCTCCCTAATGCGGCATCTTGGTAACAACATCAGGATTTGTTAAAAGCGTGGGATATATAATGCGATAAAATAGGCAACACGCATTTGTCCCGTCTGTGTTTTAATGCATTAACAAGCCACTTGTTACTCTTGAATCTAACATGACATACACAGTCGAATTAGTACCACGTGCGCCTTTTACACATGAACACACATTTAAAATGACAATAGTGTCGGTGTCGCCGAAGTTGCGTGCGTAACGTCGTCCTGCGTTTCCTGCGTCTTGCGTGTGGGCGCCCCTCGTTGTTTCTGCGTACAAACAAACCTCAATTCGAACTTTGAGCGCAATTGCATCCTATCTTACAAAACCCTTCTCATAAAACTTACAAGAAACGCAGTACTACAAAATTAGCCAGAAAAAACAAAACGAAAGTCACAATGCTTTTCTCCAACCCACTTTGATCAAGACATGTTTTAAATTCTATGTTGGAAATTTAGCGTCATACATTTATCGCACTTTCCCCCATTGTATAGTTATTAATAAATAATACATTTTAGCAAAATGCTTATTTGAATTTCGCGCCTGAAAGATGTTCGCGCTGCAACAAATAAGGGTGGGAGATTCAAAAAGAAAAGTTCTTCTTTGTTTCACTTGCTAAAAAAATCAGGGTGGCCGCAGCTCAGGGAACACCTGGAAATCCGGGAAAAGTCAGGCAATTTTACTGATCAGAAGAAGTCAGGGATTATTACAAGAATCTTGCAAAAGTTTTAATTCAACTTAAAATTGTTTTATTCCTTTGATGAAAGATTATGTGTTAAAAATGTTACAAGATTAAAATTCTGGTCTATAAATATTAATGGTCAGAGAAAAGTTAGGAATTTTTGTAAAATAATATTTAAAGCTATCCTGGTAGTATGTTACAAATTTAACTGCAATCTTTTTTGGTTAAAAATTCAACTATTTTCAGGAAAATTCGTCTTTTCAGTTTAAAAATTAATCACTTTTAGCATATATGTTAAAAGAGATGATTTACCAAATTTTATCTTTTTCTTTGAAAATGCAACTGTTTTGTTGAAAATTAATCTTTGTTTGGCTGAGCATTTCAACTATTTCGTTTTAAAATTCGCCTTTTTTGGTTAAATTCAACTATTTTTTATTTCAAATTACCACCTTTTTTGGTTTAAATATCTACTACTGCCTACATTATTTGCTCAGAATTAATATTCTTTGATGAAAAATTTAAATACTGGATGGAAAGTTAAACTAAATTGTTAAAAATTCATTTTATTTGAAGTATTTATAATCAATACATACCTTTTCCAGTTTTTATTTGGAAATGAATTTTATTTTTCAATTTAAAATTCAGCTACCTGGGTAAAAGCTCAAACACCTTGTTAAAAATTAATTTTTTGTTATAAAGCTAATTTCATTGGTTGAAAATTCGTTTTTTTTTGTAGAAAAATAATTTTTATGATTGAAATTCATTTATTTTTTTTAATGAAACTATTTGGTTGAAAATTAATTTATTTGTTGAACATTCATCTTTTGGGGTGAAATTTCAACGATTTGGGGAAAATTTTATTTCTCTCTCAGCTTAAAAATCTATTTATTGAACATTTTTTTAGTTTAAAATTAAATATTTGGTTGAAAATTTGTTATTCTATCGTTGCGGATTAGCGTTTTTAATTTTTAATTTAAAAATTTTTTTTTTTGAAAATTCAATTTGTTAAATTGAATTTTAATCATTTTTGCTTCAACAATTTGGCTGGAAATTCAACTGTTTCACAGAAAATTTAATCATTTTGTTTAAAATTCAAGTTTTTGATTGAAAATTTAATTTTTTGTTAAAAATTAGTTATTAATTTGTTGTAAATAAACTTTCACATTTAAAATAAACTTTTTTGTTAAAAATTTAACTTTGTAGTTGAAAATTCAACTATTTGATTGAAAATGCAACTGTTTTGTTGTAAATTGAATTATTGTATTTAAAGTTCTATTCTTTGGTGGAAAATTTACTATTTTGTTAAAAGTTTATGATTTCTTGTTGTAAGTTAACTTATTCTGCTCGAAAAAATACTTTCTGTCAAAAAAACAGCATCTGGGGTTAAAAAATTTGACTTTTTTCGATTTAAGTGTAATCTTCTTCGTCTAAAAATTCATCAATTGTTTGAAAAATCCTCTTTTTAGTTTCATAATCAACAATTTATTGAAAAATGCAATTCCTTTTTTTTATTTCATTATTTTATTAAAAATAAAACTATTTTGTTAAAAAATTTGAAGCCTAACAAGATTTTTTTGCTAAAAAATTTAACATTTTGATGGTAATTCACCTTTTATTATAGAAAAATATTTTTTGTTGAAATAAATAAATAATTAAATTTTTTTCAAATATGGTCTTTGAATTTCAGTGGTGATGGAAATGGGAAAATTAGAAAATTAAGGGAATAAAAAATCTTATTGAAAGATTCTCAAATTATAAATTATCATACATTTTTCAATGGTCGCGGAATATATAAATCGTTGATAGATGGGTGCAATAATCGATTTTTAGTAGGGTCGTGTTTTTGTGAAATATTTTTCTTGCTACGTGCCTGTCATGAACAAAATGTCTGGTGGCAAATGGTCAACAGTGTAATCGAACAATGGGTGAAATTAAAGTCGTCATGGGAAACCCTAACCTCTTACGGTCCACCGCACTTAGAGCCATTCTCGTTCACCCCGAGCTCTTCATTATTCTCGTCATCTTCGATGCGTGCACTAATGCACCCCACTATCACATGACCTATAAACAGCTTAGTCAGTCGCGTTTCACCCCGTCAATGACAAAATCTCAAGTGTTATTGGTATCTCTTAAAAATTAAAAAAAAATTAATTTATGTTCTGCAAATTATGATACTAAACGCAGAGGGTCACCTATAAACTACGCTGTCACTTTGAGGGGTTGGGTGTTGCACTTCCAAACAAATTAATGCCATTTTTGTAGATGAGGGTACTAATTAATTTTGCATTTTAAATATTAAATAGAGTCGATTACTAATCTAATATTTGGGGAAACAAAAAAAATTCTGCCTGAACCCGGATTTAAACCTGGAACTTCACTATCTATGAGTGAAGCGTTGACTGATCACAATACCGAGGCCCCAGTAGATCTTTTCTTATATCGCATGATGACGCGAGATTGCATGACTTTATCTCGTGAAACTCTTGTAATAAATACTTCAGGCCGAAGAATTTTCACCGAATGAGAATATAAATTCAAGCAAATGATGATATTTTTGTTGATTTTGGTTTGATATTTGGAGAAACATTGAAGGAATTAAAGATAGACCAATAACCAGACAAGAAGGACCAGTACGCTTCAGTGGCGTAATTGCTAAACGCTCCACTCATGTTCAGTGGCGTTCCTTGTTCAAATCCGGGCTGAGTCAGATTTTTTCTCGTTTCTTTCCATTTTTTTAATGGATGGCCCAGCAACGATACAGTTTAATAATAATAGACACTCGGACTTCACCTCAGAGGTCCGGGTTTCGATCCCTTAGTCGGTATCTCAAGAAATTTTTCAATGTACCTTTACTGAGGTTCTGGTGGTTCGGAACCCACCTTAAGCTGTTGGTCCCCCCATCGTGTACTTGACTGCAACCCAGTCCGTCAATGATGGGGTAAAAACCAGGCTTTGTCCAATATGTCTGGGCAGACTGCTCTCATCAGATCACTTGATTGAATTATAAAAATGCATCCGTGACTGATGATATATACCGGGACAGCGCCGTGCAAAATGATCAAATAAAAATCCAACTCTAACCAAAAATGCCTTCGACACATTGGGCAGTATAAGCCTGTGACAACATTTCAACACAGAAACGTTTTTTAATCATAACTCCATGAGTTTGAATACCACTTTCAGATCTTACACTCTTTCTTCTACTCAATGATTTTAAGAATCAAAATAACATTACTGATGATGCTATTTCACGTAAAAACCTAAATATTTTTAATAAAACAATTTTAGAACTTACAAAAAAATAATTTTAACAATGGTATTTGCAGTAGACTTATTTCTTACTATCGTTATTTAACAATTCTGGAAAAATTCTTAAACATTGGTAAAAATTATACTATTCGATTGAAGATTTAATTATTGTGTTGAAAATGTAACTATTTTGTTATAAAGTCATATTCCTTGATAAGAAACACAACCAATTCGTTGAAAGTTTAACGACTCTGCTTCACACAATTTTTCGTTCAAAAGATTTATGAATTCGGTTGAAGATTGAACTATTCGATTTATGTAAAATTATTCTTCATGGTCAAAAAATAATGTTTTGGCTTGAATTTTGAAAATTCATTTTTTGGGAAGATTCAGCATTTTAGTTGAAAATTCATCTCTTTCATTGAAAACTTAACTATGTCCTTGAAAATTCTTTTCTTTTTATTTAGAATTTATTTTTTAACTAAATATATCACATTTTCAGTTTTGGTTGAACATTTAGTGATCCTGGTCAGGGCCAGATCTGGCAGAATCTGGCCCATGTCGGGCATCTCAATCAGGGCCAGACTTGAAATGAAACGCCTAATCCGATCCGCAAGCAGACTGGGATGTCCATAAGGACGGCGCGATCTGGCCCTGACGAGTCCCCTTCTAGTTATA
>NC_046664.1:61741210-61749893 GCF_010883055.1 Belonocnema kinseyi
AATATTATTAAAATATTATTTGTTTAATGAAAAAAGTAAACTATTAATTGAGAATATTAAACTTTATTACCTAAATATTTCGAAACTCTTATCATTTTACAGAGAATTTGAAAGTCTTTGTCATCTTTCGCATCAATAACTATTCTTGTGACGTATTCAACCCATTTGGTTCGTTGCCATACAATCGAACGGACGAGTAATCGAATACATTTGAGATTAGTACGGCAAATTCGAATCTAAATAAGTATCAACTCTTAACAGATTAAAAAAGACCAACCATAATTCTACGTGGTGAATATTTTACCAATGAATAATTAATAATAATGTAACTACATGGTAAAAAAACATGACCTGCAAATTAAATTTAACCTATTTCATTTTAGATTATTCACTCAACTAAAAATGAGTTAAATATTCACTAATTGAGGCAGGGGATAAATTTAGATTCCAAAAATTCTCATTTTTAAACTAAGTCTGATTTACAGAGGGTAGCCCGATGTGGCCCCGACCAGGACAACAACAATAGCTATGATCAGGGCCACATTGAGCTAACCCGATCGGGACCACGTCGGGAATCGGGATGAAATTGAGAACATTCTCCATGGGTTGTTCTGTAAAAAATGGAACTGTTCGGTTGAAAAAGAATCGGGCTTCGTGAAAAATGCATCCTTTCTATCTAAAAATTCCACAATTTGTTGAATATTGAACCATGAGGTTGAAAATTACATTTGTTGTATGAATGTATGTTTTGGTAAAAATCTATATTTTGTCAAAAAATTATATTTTATTAAAAATATTTATTTTGTTAAAAACTAACATTTTTGTAAAGATCGATATTTTTGGTTACAAATTAATCTATTTTTATACAAATTTAAGTTTGCAGTAGAAAATTACCTTTTTTTAAAAAAATCTTATTTTTTGGTCAAAAAGTTAGCTGTGTTGCAGAAAATTCGTCTTTTTGGATTTTTAGATTCAAATATTTTTTATATTAGCCTTTTTGGTAAAACCTTAACCTTTTTAGTCAAAGATTCATCTTTTCGCTTGAACATTTAAATATTTGACTAAAAATTTATATTTCTGGTTGAAATTTTAAAAATTATATCTAAATTCTCCTTTTTCTTGCGCAAAAATGAGTTTTTTTATAAGAAAATTGAATTATTCCATTTTTGATTTCAAATCGTAGATTTCAAATTATTTATGTCTTACGGTCCAATAATTTGAAATGTACGATTTGAAATCAATGAATATCAACGGTCGAAGAAAGGATTGATTTGTTTCATCAAATCATTTTACTATTCCATTTTTGGTTGGAAATTAATCTTTTTTTTTAATAAAATTCATCAATTTAGAAGAAAACTCATATATTTTGTTCAAAATTCATCTTAATGGTTAAAAATTAATGTTTTGTGTTTAGCTTCAACTAGTTGTTTGAAAATTCGGCTTTTTGGTTGAATTCAACTGGTTCAAAAATCATTTTTTGTTTCCATTTTCTAAACTGGAAATCTTACGAATCCATTTTTTGTTAACAAAATATTTGTTTTAATTGAAAATTCAACATTTTTGCTTCAAATTCATCTTTTTTAAATAGAAATTCAGCTATTTGGATAAAAATTCCACTATTCTTTTAAAAGTTTAAGAAATATTTTGAAAATTGAACTAATTTTTTAGATTCCCCTCTTTTTCGTACAAAATTCCACCGTTTTATTGAAATTCGTGCTTTTGGATTGAAAATTCATCTTTTATTGGAAAAAGTAATTTTTCTTAGTTCTAAAGTCATCTCTATTGGTTGAAAAATAACTTCTTAGCCGAAAATTCAACTGTCTTAAAAAAAATCGTCTTTTTAGCTTAAAAATTTAACTATTTAGTTAAAAGTTGAAATATTTTGTTGAAAATTCTTTTTTTTTTACTTGAAAGTTCAACTTTTTGTAGATTACATCAACTTTTTAGTTGCAAAATAATTTTTCTGTTTGTTTTAAAACTCATATTTTGGATGTCAAGTAGTTTCTGGTATAAATTTAACTATTTTTTTTAATTAATATTTTTGCACTTGTAATCTTAGGAAAAAATAAATTTTTTATATCAAATTCAATATGGTATTTAATTTTATTTAATTTAAAAGCATTTATTTATATATTGTTTCCCTATAATTTTACTGTTTTCGTAAGAAACCACCCTATTTTCCCTGTTTCAAGAAAATTTTGGGCTGCGTTTTTTTCAGGGAGAGGGCTAAGAATAAACTAATGTCGTCAGATTTGTAGGGGGGGGGGGTTGCCCAGAATTAATAACGCAGTTCATGGACGTCTTCTAATGCATAAGCCTAAAACACATACTTATATATACAATATACAATATTTGCTCTTTCTAGGTGAAAAATATAGAATATTGGAACTAAACATTGTAAAACATTAATTGAAAACTCTACTAGAATCAATATTACACTGGAACCCCGGTTTACTGAAAGTTGCGGACATGGCCTCTCTCTCGTTCCCTTGTACCACCTTAGCTGGTATATCGGGTTCCGATAATCCGGAGTCACAGTGTACGTTTAGTATCTTCACCCACAATCTAGCTATTTCTAAACTTAGCACGGACACGAACCCTTAAATGTTCCAAAAGTCGGTAAGTTTCGGTAACAGGAATCTTTAGTTGAAACGCTGGCCTCCCATCTACTGAAGCTTGAAAGAGTAGAATTTTCAAAACTGGTCGGAAACATATTCTTATTCAAAGAGATATTGAGAGGGAATGTGCATGTTTTTTTAGGTCTGTTGATTGTTGATTTTATGAGATGAATGTGTTTGAAATACATTGGAGCAGATGAAGAAACAAACGTATTGGAAGTGCAGAATGGTGAATTTGTTTCGATCCAATGAGACCGGCTGCGTGTTCATCGATTAGTCATGGTACCCGCGTTGTCGAAGGGTGACTTTACATTTCGTTTCGATGCATTACTTCGTACGGGTAAGCAAAAGCATGATACACCCTGTGCCCCCACATACTTTATACTCTTCATTCCTCAATGACTTTGTATCCATGCGCAAGAACGTCAAACAAATTCGATGAGGGTTGATCTGATGGTGACATCCATGTTAAGTACCAATTCCCCTCTCAGAAATTATTTTTACCAAGCCAAAAGCATGACTTTCTCTTCATCAAATCTTCATATTATTGATGATTTCCAAATTCGTATAGTTAACACCGAAAGTGAATAATTGTCCAAATACCTATTTATTTTCGCATCATCTCATACCAAACCCTATAGATTTTATGTAAATCCATAAAGCGGTAAAGAGGCGAGTAGGAGCAAAGTGATATATCGGGGTAAAGTCACAAGTCGGGGCAAAGTGGAAAGATTGGGCAATGTGACAAGCTGGAGAAAAGTAGCAAACCAGGATAAAATGATAAACCGAGGCATAGTTTTAAACCTGATGATAAATACATCACCTATGATAATACAAAATCAATTTCTTCTTTATGTCATACCACGCACGTCAATGATTATCTGTAGCTCCGTAAACTGGTAAATGGTGATCCGGAGCTACGTGACATACTGGGGTAAAGCAGAAAGCCAGGGAAGCTTGCAAACCGGGTTGAAGTGGTAAATCGGGGTAAAGTGGCCAACCAGGGTAAAGTGGCAAGACGAGGAAAAGTGACAAACTTGGGAAAAATAGGAAAGCTGGGTCAGTGACAAGCTGGGGCAAAGTGTCAAGTCTGGATAAAGTGATAAGCCAGGGCTAAGTAGCTAGTTTTAATAATTTCACTTCACATAAATACAGAATGAATGGGGTAAAGTGACACGTTGGAGTAAAGTTTCAAGCCAGGGGAAACATTAAAAAAAATCCGCGATAGTCAGTTTTCACGTAAAACTAAGACCCTCTTATCATAATGAAAATTTAAAAAAGTATAATTAATAAGTAAAAAATTATGCCATCAAAAAAATTTTCTAGTTTTACTATAGTGAAGTGATAAACCAGGAGTTAAGTGGAAAGCAGGGGCAAAGTGGAAAACTGATCTAAAGTAGCCAAGCTGATCAAAATTGGAAAGCCGGGGTAAAGTGGCCCTTCTGGTAAAAGTGAGAATCCGAAACGATATTGCAAAGAATTTGAAAATATATTAAAGATTTCAAGGGATTTTAAAGAATTTTAATGGACTATGCAGTTTTTCAAAGTATTACATTTTTAGGGAACTTTGCGATATGTCCAAAGTTTTTTTTAGCGATTTTATGCATTCAAAGAGTTTAAAAGATTTTAAGGGTTTTCAATCATTTCACCGAATTTCAAAGGATTTTATGACATTTAAAAAAATTTTAAAGCATACGGATCTTAGATGTTCACAACATATTCAACGGAAGTTCAAAGGATTTAAGAATACTCTATAGGATATTGAAAGATTTCGAGAAATTTTAATGGCTATTTAATGATTTTAATATATTTTAAGGAATTTCGAAAACTTTGGCAAAATTTCCAAGGATTTTAAAGCTTTTCATGAATTATAAAGTGATTTTGAAGATTTCAAGTAACTCGTAAGATGTCCAAACACTTTTAAGAATGTTAAGGATTTTACCCGCTTTTTTAGATATATTTCAACAGGTTTCCACGAATTTTAAATATTTCGTTGAATTTTTAAAGGGATTTGAAAAATTTCATGAGATATCGTAAGATTTCGAAATATTTTCCAGAATTTTCAAAAATGTTCACGTTTTTGAGATATTTTAATGGATTTCCACGGACTTCAAGGTGTTTTTCATAGAATTTTAATGATTTCAAGGATTTTTACAGTTTCTTAAGGATTTTAAGGGATTTTCAAAGATTTCAAATTAATTCGCGAATTCATGAATATTATACAGGACTTTAAAGTATTTCAGGGAATTTGAATGGGTTTAAAACGATTTTGTTTTTAATATATTGTAAGGGATTTCAAGAAATGTGGCAAGATTCCCATGAATTATAAAGGTTTTAATTAATTTTAAGGGATTTCCAATATTTCTAAATGTTTTGACAAATTTCAAGGAATTTGTCTAATTTTTAGAGATTACAATTGATTTCCACGGATTTTAAATGAATTTTAATGGATTTTTCTAGTAATTAAAAATTGTAAGAATTTTTACAGTTTTTAGAGGGTTTTAAAGAATTTTATACAATTTTAAGAGATTTCAAAATAATTCACGGATTTTCGAATATTATAAAGGATTTTAAAGAGTTTTGAGGAATTTTGATGGTTTTGAAAAGAATTTGGCGAGTTTTAATATATTGTAAGGGATTTCAAAAGACTTGCAAAGATTCATACGGATTCAAACAATTCCAATTATTTTAAAGGGATTTCAAAGATTTCACAGAATCTCATAAGATTTAAAATTATCTCACGGAATTGCAAGAATTGTAACCGATTTTTCGGGTTTTGGAGGGATCAAAAGGATTTCAAATTTTTCCAAGGGTTTTAAGACAGTTGTCGTGCCAAACGTCAAACATCTGAAAAAAAAGTTTTCCTATGATTTTAAGAAGCAAAATATTATAACAGATGTCACTTCAAATAAAAAAACATTATTTTTAATGAAAAATGATGAAATTCACACAAAAAAAACATTAATTTTAACCATGATTTTTGCAATTGAATTTTTTCTGAGCGTCGCAGCTTACCAATTATTGATAAATGATTACATTTTAATAAATGACGGCTTATTTTTTCTGGGGAAACATTCTCTACAAATCTATTGTTTCCAGTTTGAAAAATAACTAGAAAGTCTTAAAATATAATTATTTATCTGAAAAATGTTTTGTCAGAAAAAATTGTTCTAACGATTTCAGCCATTAAAAAATTTACTTTCAAAATTGGAAACGGCAGAGTTGTAGAGAATTTTTTCCCGGAAAAAATTAAGACATCATTTATAAAAATGCAAACATTTTTTAAAAATTAATAAGAGGTAGTCGTTAGAAAAAATTCAATTGCAAAAGGAAATCGTTAAATTTAATGGCTTTTTTGTGAATTTTGAAATTTTTCATAAAAAATAATGTTTTTAATTTCAAATGAAATCAGTTCTAATATTTTGATTCTTAAAATCATTTTAAAACTATTTTTTCAGATACCTTACTTTTAGCACGACAACTACCGTAAGGGATTTTCTGCAAATAATCAGTGAGAAAAGCGTATTTGAATCAAATCAGTAAAAATATTTACTGACCTACAATG
Source organism: Belonocnema kinseyi (assembly GCF_010883055.1). Lineage (NCBI taxonomy): Eukaryota > Metazoa > Arthropoda > Insecta > Hymenoptera > Cynipidae > Belonocnema > Belonocnema kinseyi. Next base: position 61,747,394 of record NC_046664.1, read on the forward strand.
CAATTTTACAGATTCAGATACCTAGAAATGGGCCAATGTTTGAAGTTAGTAAAGATATTCACGGAGAATCAGTGAAATCTCGCTGATTCAAATTTAGAGCGTATGCATTTAATGGAATCTCACTCAAGGGGCAAACCAGGGCAAAATGGTAAGCCGGGGTAAAGTGAGAAGTGGGGTTAAAGTGACAAAATGGGGCAAAGTTTTAAGACTGTAAAAGCTAAGGCCGTAGAAAGTAAAGAAAAAAACATAAAAGTCGTGGCAAACTTGCAAGCCAGAGCCAGCTAGAAAACCAATGTCAAATATTTGTCTGGGACAAAGTGATAAGTCGGGGCAGAGTGGTACGTCCGGGCAATGTGACAACCTGGTGTAAAAAAACAAAATGGGGCAACGTTTTAAAACCATGAAAGTGAAAAAAAACCCATTAAAACCGGGAAAAACTGGCAAGCCAGGCTAAACAATCCAGGTGGAACATAGTGGCAATCCGGCACAAAGTGAAAAGCAGGGTAAAGTGATACACTGAAGTAAAGTGAGAGACCGGGCCAAGTGGAAACCGGGACCAAATAGTTAATACTACTAATTTTACTAATGATGAGCACAGAACTAATTCTTTTTGAAATAAGAGAATTTTTAATGTGATTTTCGAAAATAATTTTGATGTTTCTCATTGAGTGACGACTCGTATTTGATTCGGTCAATTCGGAGAGAAAAATGGTGGCATCCGGCGCACGCCGTGAGGTCAACTGAACGACCTCGTATCCTGGGTCTTGGTTGGACCTTTTCTTCATTGGTTGCTGGCCGCGGGTCAAACGCTTGACATCTTGACTCGCGACCGCGACCAGCTGCCCCCTAGACTACTTCACATTTATTTCTTCTTAACGTAACGAGTGGAGTAAGGACTCCTCGCTCGTTTCATTCACTCATTCACTCATTCTTTCATTCATTCATTCATTTATACTCATTCATTCATCTTCGCTGCATTTCTACGATCTCGGCAATTAAACAGTCATTTGTGCCACTTCATTCAAGAATCTTGACATTACTCGGATATTCTGTTTATTCAAGCAGATATATGTATAATAAGTCTGATTCATTCATTTCAAGTTCACACTCCACAAAAAGTTTAATTGAATTATAGTTCTAGGGGCGAATCAATTTTTAGGATTAGTCACAAATTTAAAATATGAGTTTTCAATTGGAGATTGTGTATGAAATTTCAACAGTGTGATTCATTTGCTTTTACTAAAAATCCTGTCCAAGAAGGATAAATAAATTACGAGAATAATCCGATTAAAAAATTTATCTAATTTTTTAGATATTATTATGTCTTTTTATTGAAGATGCAAATTTCGGAGGAAGAGAATGCACTTCCTGTTCGAGTAAATCAATTTACGACCGAGATGATGATGCATCAGAATTTGTAATTGTGTCAAGGCGAGACTTCCCCTTCTTTTATTCGATTATGTCCCCAGCGGAAGCGGAATTAGCCTTGTAAACAACTTTTTTCGGCATCTTTGATAGTGACCGAGTTTTTGCGGAATTACATAAACTCAAATGGAAAGAATTATATAATTAAGCCCAAAAAAGAGGTCTACAGATAATGTCTGAATATTACAATTTTTCCAATTTTTAGTATCCGTTCTACTTTTCTTCAAGAAATAAAAAAATCCGATTCAACAATTCCGATCCAATTTAACAATTTCTCGAAAACAAAAAAAATTATGAAAGAATCATAATTCTTACTTGGAATAGGAAATTTGCGAAAAGAATTACAATTCTGACTTGTAATTGGATTTTTTTTTAAAGAATTATAATTTTGAGTTGGGGCAGGGGTATAGAATTATAATTTCGACTTCAAGACAGGGATTTTTCTAAAATATTAGATTCACCCTTTTCGTTTAAAAATTCTTTTTATTCGGTGGAAAATTCAATTTTTTAAATTGGGGGTACAAATGTCTGATTGAAAACTAATCTGTTTTAGTTGCTTGACATTTTCTTCTCAAGTGAAAATCTATCTATATTGTTGAAAATTCAACTGTTTTATCGAAAATACCTGTTTTTGGCTGTGATTCGGATTTGAATATTTCTTGAAAATTAGTCTTTTTGGCCTTTTTTTTATTCTTTTTCTGGATCTACATTTTATATCTCTCCAATTCTGCACATTTGGAATTGAAATTTTGTTGACTTTCAATATATATATGTGTGTATTTATGGGTATTCGGAGAATCTTAAACAGAACGATTTTTAACGACTCTCGGATATGGCGTAGTCGTAAGTCGACCCCTACATTATCTTGTATTTTCCTTAACAGTTCCGTGGAAAATTTGAAAGAGAGCGGTCTCTCATATACTCGGTTGGAGAAAAAGCAAAACAGAAAATTTTCAATTTGGTATAAATGCAATTTCTTAAAATTGTGCTTCGATATGCAGTTACTAGGAAATCCGGAAACATACTTAAAGATAAGTAATTCATAGCAATTCATTATAATTTCACGATAAAAGAA
>NC_046664.1:61749993-61759763 GCF_010883055.1 Belonocnema kinseyi
CGCTTGATTCCTGGAAAACGAAGAAAAAAATGACAGAAAAAATTGGTGGCAGCCATGCACTTGTCGTGGCAGCCAACACCTGCTTGAAGTGGCGAGCCCTGGCTTAGTGGAATATTTATTAATATTAGTTAATTAATTTTCAATGGTATAAACGAATGGGATTTGTTTAAATACTTTATTATAAAAATTATTATTAATATTTCTTCAGTGGAATATTGATCAAAATCGTTTGATTAACTTTATTTTAAAAAAAATTTTTTAAATAGAATTATTACTTAAATATAACTGATAAATTAATTATTATAAAATTAATGATTAGTCAGTAATTAATTATTACTGCTAAATATTCCACTAGACCCACAGTAATAATTTTCATTAAAAATAATTCGAAACGAAATTATTCAAACAAATTTCATTTGTTCAAATCATTGAAAATAAATGAACTAATGTTAATAAATATTCCACTAGACCAACAGTGATAATTTTTGGGGAAAACCGAATTTTCAAACAAATTATATTTGTTTAAACAATTACTAATTAAGAAACCAATGTTATTAAATATTCCACTAGCCTAATAGTAATCATTTCAGGGGGGGGGGGAGCAAATTTTCGAGAAAAAATTTTTGTAAACAAATTTCATTTGTTGAAATAATTAATAATTAATCAACCAATGATAATAAATATGCCACTAGACCAATAGTAATAATTTAAAGTAAAAAATGTTGGTTTGATGATTCTTTTTTGGACAAATTTAACTCTTCTTAATTTAAAATAAGCATATTTTTTAGTTTAAATATCAATTATTAGATGTTTCATTAAGTATTGATCTTTTTTGGTTTGAAATTCAACTACATAGTTCAAAGCTGTATTGCTATATCAAAAATTCATATTTTCGGTTGAAAAATTCGGGTTTTTGTGAAAATTAATTTTTAAACTAAAAATGTAACTATTCTATTTTTGGTAGAAAATTTGGTTTATTCAGTGGAATATTCAAATATTTAATTGAAAATTCATATATTTTGTTGAAAATTTGGCGTTTTTTATGAATTGGTAATTAATTTTCTTTATTGAAAATTTATCTTTTTCATTTTTAGATGTAACTATTTGAATAAAAATTTAGGTTATCCATTGAAAATGTTTCTTTTAATCTAAAATTAATCTTCTTTGTTGATAAATCTTTGTAGATTTTAACTTTAAATATTTGGAGAAAAATTAATCTTTTTTGCTCGAAAATGAATCTTTCTTAGATTCAAATGAATTTCGTTGTTGGAACTTCAAATTCCTTCTAAAAATTTGGCATTTTCAGCTTAAAATTTAAAGTCTATGGTTGAAAATTCAGCTGTTTTTGTTGAAGTTTAATATTTTTTTTGTTAGAAAATTTGAATATTTGGTTAAAAATTTAGGTTTTTAAAAAAATTCGTCTTGTTTGCTTGATAGCTCAACTATTTGTGGAAAATAAAGTTGCTTTTGTTGAAAATGTAACGATTTGCTTTGAAAATTTATCATTGTTATCGGTTGTGAACTAATTAAAAATGATTTAGACTTGAATATTTTACAATTCAATGTTTTATTATCTTCTTTAGATCATACATTTATTAATTATTCTATTTTGATTTAGAAACTATTTAAAAAGATTTAAATATGCATAAAAATGTCACATTTATGTACAATATAGAAACAATTATTATTGTTAACTTTTTTCGTATTTTTTTATGCTATCAATTTTCCTGATAAAATATTTAGATTTATTCCGAAAAAATTGCTTTTCTGCTTATAGAAAAATTAATAAAGGATTAAGATATTGAGTATTAATTACTCCGGATTACAAACTCCAATGTTAGCTTATCAACTAAAATCAAGTCTAGACGTGTAGCCAAATTAGGAAAGGATTCCAAAAATCTAGGGGCCAAGTGTAAAGATTGGGGCTTCTCACTTATCTCTATCTTGCCTTTAACCTGCCTAATTGTCTATTATCAGTTTTAAGCTGCATAACTGCACATGACCATATGTCTATCGAATTTTCCCAAAACTTCTTTTATCTTCAGATTATAGTTTCTTTAGAGATAATAAATTTTTATAACATATTGCTTATTCTTTTTAAAAGACCAAGCCAATAAAAGCCAATCTATTTTTTTTACTAATTTTCATGTGTGAATTAATTTTCAATATTACAATTACAAACGCTGTTCTTCAAAAAGAAGGGGATAAGGGCAAGATAAGAAAACGTAAAAGAATAACATTACATTTTTTTCAAGAATCGAATAGTTAAAATAAATACAAAGAAATGCGAGGTTTGTGAAAACTGTTGTGGTTACTCCTTGATAGTTTACTTTATTTTAATCAGGAAATTTTTTATTTCAACTGGTATTGATAAATAATTTTTCAGAAACTGATTTGAAAATCACACAGCAAAAAGCTGGACTCATTTTGGATCGATTATTGACCCAAAATTGAGATCAAACATTTTTAAAATAAATATATTAAATTTTCAGTTACAAAAATTAATTTAAAAAAATGTGTATTAAACATAATGGTTTAACTTTCAAATCAAGAGAGGAATTAAAAAAAATATTTTAATTTTCAAACAAAGTCGAATTTCCAACCTAAAAACTTGAATTTTTAACAAAGAAGTTTGTTTGTAACAAGGAAAGATTAACTTCCAGCCAAAAAGAATAACTTGATAAAAAATATATGAATTTTCAACTTCAAAAGATCAAATTTGAACAAAAAATGGAAATCTTAAATTTTAAGTTACAAAAATTACTTTCAACAAAAAAAACAACAGTTTTCCATATAATAGTTGAAGCAAAAACCAAAAAGATGAATATTTAATCAAAATAGTTCAATTTTCAACCTACAAAAATGAAACTTTAAACAAAAAGTATAAATTTTCAATCAAAATGGGTATTTTCAGCAAAATAAATTGATTTTCAATCAAGTACATCCATTTTCAAGTTAAAAAGAGGATTTTTCAGAAAGAAAAAGAATTGTCAACCAAATAGTTAAACTATCAACTAACAACGATCAAATTTTAACCAATAATTAAACTGCTAAGTTTTCAGTTGAAAAAAATTTTTCAAGCTAAAAATAGGTGTTTCTTTTGTTAGAAAGAAATTGAATTTTCAAACTAGAAAGTTGAATTTACAACAAAGAAGTTAATTTGCATATAGTGTATCAAAAAGTTTATTTTAAACCAAGATAATTAATTTTTTAGCAAACAAGTTGAATTTTCAACAAAAGTTTCAACAAAGTTTAAAAAATTAGTTTCCAACAAAAAAATAAAGTTTAAACAAAGTTATGAGTTTCCAACTGAAGAAACTGAATTTTGTACAAAGTCGTTATATTTTCAAGTGAATAGTTAAATTTTTGCCTGAATAAGAATTTATCAGAAACTGATTTGGAAAATTACCCACCAAAAAACTGGGTCTGTTTTTAGTAGAATATTATCTCATATTGAGACATAGTATCTTTTTAAAAGAAATTTTTTTTAATGTGTCTATTCAAGCAGATTTTTCAAATATGCAGATAACTTTATTTCTTTAAAATTTGTAAGAAAAAAATGTCTCTTAAACTCAAAAATAATCAACTCGCGTGAAACTTGAGAAACATTTAGTTTCTTTGATTTTTTCATTATATATTTGATAAAATTAAAAAAAAAAAAAAGAATAAGAAAGAAACAAATTTTTAAGGCCTTTATTTTGATCATTTTTTGGTGTGTCTTAAGTTATTTTCAATTGTGCCTACTAGTTTAAATTAATGTTATAATTAATAAAAAATTTAAAATTTAGTGAATTGTTATGATTTGTTTTCATTTTCAGAAATAGTTTTTTTTTTGTACATTTTGTTAACTTATTATGTTTTGCCAAAATTCAACTGCCATGGTTAAAAGTTCAACTACTTTGTTCAAAATTCATTTTATTGTTTAAATATTGAACTGGTTTGTAGAAAATATAACATTTTTGGTTGAAAATTCGACTGTTAGATTTTTAATTAAGAATTTATTTTTATTGGGTGTAAATTTAATTATTTTGTTGAAAATTCGAGTCTTTTTGTTGAAAATTAATTTTTTCAACGCAAAACTTATTTTTTGTCGGAAATTAACTTTTTGGTCAAAAACTCAACTGTTTTCTGGATAATTCGCCTTTCTGGTTGGAGCTGCCACAATTAAGTTGATTTTTTACTTTCTCTATTGAAAAATCTTTCCTGGTTCTAAATGCATTTCCTTTGTCGACAAAACTTGTCTTTTTTGGTTGAATTCAACCAATGATTTAAAATGAAAATATTTTTTTGGATGAAATATTAACTATAACATTTTTCGCTAACAATTCATCTTTTTGGTTACTTTCAACCGTATTTTATTTAACATTGTAATATTTTTCTGTCTAGAATACTAATTATTATATTTTCTTAAGAATAGATTTTTTTTTTATTTAAAATTGAATTATTTGGTTGAAACTTAAACTACTTTGCTGAAAATTAATGTTCTTTTATGATCTATCATTTTAGTTTTAAATTCCACCGCTTTTGTTTAATACTTTATTCTATTCTTGAAAACTGAACAGCTTTGTGAACAATTTAACTCGTTTTATGAGAATTTAACTGCTTTCTAAAACACTCCAAAATACTCTTCTTTTCGGGTTAAAAATTTATCCTTTTGGATTGGCAATTAAACTATTAAGTTAAAAGTTGAACTACCGTCTTTATTTTTAGTTATCAGCTGAAAATCTATCTCTCTGGTTTCAAATTGTACTATTTTGGTGAAAGTTCGTTTCTATTTGGTTGAAAATAAATTTTTTGAAGCTAAAATTTAACTATTTGATTTTTCGATAAAAGTGTATCGGTTTTAGGTCAAGATTTAACTGTTTGGATAAAAACTAAATTTTTGGTTGAAAATTCGTCCTTTGGATTAAAACTTCTATTATTTTCGTAGAAAATTCAAGTATTTGGTTGAAAATTAACTTATGGTTACAAGTCCAACTAACTGTTCTAGAGAATTCGCCTTTTTTGTTTTTTATTTTTCGTTCAGAAATCATTCTTTTGGTTACATTTGACTATTTTTCATTTGCAATCAAAATCTGTTATTGTTTGAAATATTAATTATATTTTTTTGTTTGAAAACTAATATTTTTTATTAAGAATGAAATTACTATGTTGAAAATTAAACTATAATGTAAGAAATTTAATTATTTTATTAAAAATTCAGCTGGGGAAAAAATTGTTCATTTTGGCATTTCCACTATGTTTATGGTTGAAAATTGAACTGCATTGTAAAAATTCATTTTATCAGTTGAAGATATAATTCTTGGGATTATAATTTATTATAATAATTATAATTGAAACTATTTTGTTGAAAATTCGTTTTTATATGTTTGAAAGACATTTTTTTAAACTGAAAACTGAAGTATCTTATTTTTGTTTAAAGATTGATTGTTGTTAGTTAAAAATCGGACTTTTTGGTTAAAAATTAATTTGTTGTGGCTTAGAATTAAATATTTTGTTAAAAATTCACATTGTAGGGTTTGGAAATTCGACTGTTTGAATCAAAATGCAACTGTTTTTGGTCGATTTTAATACTTCCGTGTTTGAAAACTCGTCTTTTAATTTTAAAAATGAAACTATTAGGTTGTAAGATCATCCTTCTAAACTAAAATATCGTTGAAAATTCATCTCTTTTGATAGAAAATTAATCCTTTTTTTGTTTGTCAATTCAACTATTTTATTTGAAAATGCAATATATTTCGATTCATATTGACTTGAATATGATACTTATATGCTTATTTTATCTAAAAGAAATTGTTCCACAATTATTTCCCTACTTTGTCTGTGTTTCATTTTACATTTTTATAGCTATTTTATAGTTTTGTACTTTATTTTAGGCGCTTATCAAACTAAATCGAAAAATCTTGGGAGGTTCAAGCTTTGTGTAATTAACCGTGACGAATAAGGGGAGGGGTGGAAAAATGGTTAAAAATAGCGTGTCGTATTTTTTCAATGGCTCCATTAGTAAAAATCGTTTCATGAAATCATTTCATCCGAAAACCTTCCTAACGATCATTACGAGGAAAACGGACTCGCTCAATTAGAAATTTACAATCTTATATATTAGTACCAACCCCAGTAGAAAAATATTAAGTAGCGATTAAATAAAAACAAAGTGGCAATCGTCGAATTGGGTTCAGGTCGTGCAAAGAGGATAATAATGGTGGTCCCACTCAAAAACTTGATCAACAATCACAAATCTACACTCTGCTCGATAATGGGTGGGCATTGTTGTGCAGCTGTGCTTCCACCATTGCACTTATCACGGAACTTAAGCTCGCAAAGCTCCTTCGCTCCTTCGCTTCTTCGTTTCTTTCACTCGGCTCATTTTTTTCACCCCTAACTCTCGACGATCTTTGTTCATCGTGGTGCGGTGTTTGTTTTAAAGGTCCACGAGTGCTGTTCAAATGGGCAACGGGTTTACATTATTGGGCATACACGTTTCTATGATTGTGACGAGAGGGTCCTTCGATCCGCGGGGTCGGCCTTCAATCACGCGCTAATACTTCTTCTTTGTTTAGAAACTTTTGTCAATTGATTCTTCGTTTAACGAAAATACAAGTTCTGTATTTCATGAAAATAATGTAGAGAAACTTGCCAAAATAGCACTCCCAAGAGAATACAATGATGAGAAAAAGAGTCTCGTCTCGTCTTGTCTCGTTTCGATTAAACGAGATTATCGCAGTATGAGCGAGAACGTTCGAGAACTAAATTATATAAAATTATTTCAATATTTAATTTGTGAAAGGACAATGATGGTGAAAATCATCCAAAAAACAGTAAGTCGAATGAAAATTTATAAACAAAAATTAAAATATATCCTCTTGGGACCACTTACAAAGTACGCAATATATTTTTCAGGAACTTAAAACGTTCAAATCCGAAAAAATCCCTAATTTTTTTATTATGACAGGTGCCGGTTTTAACTTGAACTTTCCCATTTAAAATGCATGGGGAAAAATCATTTTTTTGAGTTTTAGCAATAATTTTTTAGGATTTATGAAATTCGACGGGAAAGTATAGAGGCTTGTAAAACTAAAAATGTCTAGTCTTCATGAAATCGATCATTTGAATACTGTTTTCTCGCATTGTTTTCACTTTAAATTATTCAAGTGATCTTGTGAAATATTCATTAACATTAATTCAATAATTTTTAATCATTAAAACGAATGGAATTTTTTTGAATATATATATTTTTTAAATTAGTTTTTTCCCTAAAAATTATTACCTTTCGTCTAGTGGAATATTTATTGAGATTGGTTAAATAATTTTTGTTATAAATTTTTTTCAATAACAATGATTAATATTTATTTAGTGAATGATCAACATTGGTTGATTATTTGTAATTGTTTTAACAAATTCCAATTGTGTGAATAATATTTTTTCGATTTTTTAAAATGAAAATTATTACTGTTGGTCTAGTGGAATATTGATTAATATTGTATAATTAATTTTGAATAATGTAAACAAATGCCATTTGTTTAAAAAAAGTTTTTTTCAGAAAATTCGTCTAACTGGCAGTTTATTATCATTAATAACATAAACTGATTTAAAAATAGTTTACAATTTTATAAGATAAGCAATACATTATTACTTATTTTCAAACAACCTTTGACTTGTTTAAAAATTCATTTTTCTGCAAAAATCGGTAAGTTTTCCGACAAATTTAATTAAATTGTAATACATTTTTGAGACAAATGGGATTTGTTTACATAATTAAAGATTAAATAAACAATGTTGTTAAATATTCCACTGTACCAACAGTAATAATTTCTAGAATATTGTTTTAATCATTCCAACAATTGGAAAGAGTTTAAACTACTAAAAATGAATCAAAATTTTGCTTGATATTCCACTAAAGAAATATTAATAATTTTAAAAAATCTAGAAAAATTATTTAAACAAATTCTATTTGTTTAAATAATTAAACATTAATTAACCGGGTTGTCAAACCCATATGTCTGTTTTACAAGGAAAACTTCAAGTCAATACCGGCACCAATTAAAATCAAAATTAAAAAAAAAAAGAAATTATGACATTTTTGTTTCGGATGTGGACTGAAATTTACCCTCTAGCATGAACAAAAATTTGCAATGCATTTTTGGACCACCCTATTGCGCACACATCACCTAACACATCTTTCGAAGTTTAAATCTACCGGATTTAAAAAATCCTGCACAATCCCAGTGAGAGATATTTTAAAGTAAAAACGCCCTAATTTAATTTAAATTTAGCCTTATGAGTTTGTTAAATAAAAACAAAAATAGAAATAAAATATCTGATTTGTTAAAATGAATTCTTTTTACGCTCTTACGTAACTCTTTATGAAAAAGTTATTAAATTTCAAATTGAAAAATGTTTTTGGAAACCTAGATAAAATTTATCAGGAATTCTTTCAGCTTTTTCAATTTAAATTAAAAGTGCAAAATCTCTGAAATAACATACGGTGCATTAAAAAGTAAAAAGATATTTTTGAAATATATATAATTATTCATTAATCATAATAATTTGTATATATCATTAAAATATTTCAATATACATCTCAGATTTCCTCACCCATTTTACGTTGAATTATAGGTACTAAAATTCAAGTAGATCATGCATTGTCATTAAGAAGCGAATGGAATTATCAATTAATTAATTTTCGGGTTATCTAATTAGTAGGTTGGTTTGATGACCTCTTGAAATTCACCTTTTTGGTCTCAAAATTAAAATATTTGTTGAAAAATTGTTGCAATTTGTTGAAAATTTGTCTTTTTTGATAGAAACTTAATTAAAAAATTAATTAAAAAGTTATTGTTTTTGAAAATCCTTATAAAGCATTTTAGAATTTAAATGACATATTTTTTCTTTCTTGACTAAGCTTATTTTTTTTTTTGAATTTAACTAATGTATTAAAATTTCTTCTTTTTGGTTTGAAAATGCATTTCTTTTTACAGAAATGTCACCATTTTTGGTCAAAAATGCAACTAGCTCGTAAAAAATTAATCTTTTTCGGTTCATAATTAACCTTCTTATTAAGAATTCACATTTTCGGCTTTTAAATAACAATTAATTTTCTTGCTTAAAAAATGAACTATTTCGTTGAAAAATCGTTTATTGTTTAGTTGGAAGCTAATTCTTTGAATTAAAAGTGTAACTTTTCCATTTTTTGTTTTTGCTGATCTTCCTTGACTCTATAATTTAAAAAAGTACCTATAAGTTTTTTTTACTCTAGAGTATTTTTGTAAAAATATATTTAGTAATTGTGATATATATTTGTCAAAACAATAAATGCATATTCATATGATTTTTAAAGATTTCAAGAAATCCCCTAAAAAATTAAAAGATTGCAAAGACTTCTAATTGGGAAAAAGAAATCTTGGAAAAGAATTATAATTCTGAATTTGAACATCAGAGAATAATTGATCGTAACAATCATAATTCGGCTTTGGAACAGAAACTTTGGTAAAAGAATTGTAATTCTGAATTTAAAATGGAGAATTTTTTAATTCCTTGCTTCTAAATCAGAATTAAAATTAAATTTTAAAATTAGTTTTTTATGTTGAAAGTGCATTGTTCCAAGTCAAATAACAATTCTTTACAAAAAATTCAGTGTCCTAAGGCCTAAATCATAATTCTTTACAGAAATTAATTATACAGTCTGTCAAGTTAAAGCGTGGGTGGCTTTACTCGCAGTCGGTAAGGTGTATCGACATGATTTTGGTGTCAAAATATTAAGAAGAGCTCCC
>NC_046664.1:61759863-61763502 GCF_010883055.1 Belonocnema kinseyi
GAGGGAGCTCTTCTTAATATTTTGACACCAAAATCATGTCGATACACCTTACCGACTGCGAGTAAAGCCACCCACGCTTTAACTTGACAGACTGTAGAAATTAATTTTATCTCAAAAAATTCCCTTTTCAAAGTAAGAATTATACTTATTTGCAAAATTTTCTGTGATAACTCAGAAATATAGTAACTTATTTCTCCTTAGATTTGAAAAAGGAAAGTTTTATTTTCTGAAAATTTGTTTGTTAAAAAACAAAAGAATTTTTAAATTCAAACCAATTCATATTTGGAACAATGAGTTTTCAAAAGCTGACGAATTTTACTTGTATAATAGATTTTTAGTAAATTCCATTTTTATATATCATAATTAAACTTATGGTCCAGATTTCCGTTCTATATAAAAAATGCACTGTTCCTAGTTAAATTATAAATATTTACGGAAAGTCCCCGTCCTAAACCCGTGTGGAAATAGCCCGGATTTGCCCTAGTACAACAAGGTTTCTGTTTGGGGACTGACCGGGCTATGTTTGTTTTTAAGACCCTAGCTGTGCGCTGGTAGGGGAGTCGCTAAGCAAAATTTATATCTATATCCCAGCCGGGGGCTAACTGGGCTCTGATCGGGCAAATCTTGTTATAGAATGCTTGACAGTAGCTGGCCGGGCCAGCGATAGAGATTATAATAAAACTATAAATTAATGACGGCACAAAACGTACAGATAATAAATTCATAATTGTTCAAACCTTTCTGAGCAATTAATAATAAATTTAAAATAATATAATACCTAATATAAAATATAAAAAGAAAATGACAAAGTCTCAAAACAACGAATTTTTTGCATGATTTTAAAATTACCTTATGCAAATTTCAAAATTTCTGAAAAATATATTAGTTGAATTTTGTTAAGAGAAAAATTATAAGTTTCATCTTCATGAATTTAAATGATTGATTTAAAAAGTATTTTATTGATATTCCTGTTCAAAGTTCGTATATTTTGTATTTACATAACGTCGCATAATCATAAATAATTAGAAAAAGAGAACTTAAAATTTGGTACTTCATCTTTTCTGAACTGTAGCATATGAGGATGGCTTTTTCAACGAATTTCAACTTGTCGGTTGAGCGCAGTGGTTAGAACTCCCGACTGCTAGGCGTTAGATTTAGGTATATATATATGTAGGTTCGATACCCCGTAGTGTTAGAAATTTTATTTGTAATATAATGGTTAAAAATGTAATATATGTATTTACTCTAAACAGGACTATTAATATTTAAAGTAAAAATACTCACAATCATTTCATATTTATTTTTTAAATACTTTTTTTGTCTCTCAACGACTACGTGACAATAGTTAATGTTGTCTTTGTGCTGAGCGTGTGGAAATTCATATATTAATATGCTCCAATTTTGCAGTAAAAGAGGATCAAATTGATTCCCTAATTTAGTGACTGACGCTCTTCAAACAATTGAACCGCGAATCATTCAAATCCAGTAAAGCACCAATTGACCTTGTCCGGGCTACGTCCGGGCTCCCTGGCCAGCTCCCGGTCATGCTCCATGGCTGGACGCTGGCCAGCGGAGCGTGACCATGCTGGCCGGATTCCGACCAGAAACCCCGACCACAGCCCGACTTAAAGTCGGGCTCCCATGCCAGCTCCCGACTTAAAGCCGGGCTCTCCAATCGTAGAATGGCCAGCCCCTGACTTAAATTTCCACTCGGGAAGTAAATATTATAATTCTTTACCGAAATCTTCTTGACCAAATTACAATTATATTTTCTCCTAAAATTTCCTATTCGAAGTTAGAATAATATTTATTTACAATATTTTCTATTATAATTAAAAAATATTCAAGATAAGATTATAATTCTGTAATAAAATTTCCAGTTCTAAAGTAAAAATTGTCATTTTAGCAGAAATTATTATTATTATTACACCATTAAGCCATTTCCCTTTCAGTGTAGGCGTGACTCACTCGGCAGGGGAAAGGAGTAGTGTGTGGAAGGGATAGAGATTTTTCAGATTGATTCAGAATACTCGTGCTATTTAAGTAAATAACACGTTCGTTCCGCAACACTGCTCCAACCCAGTTTGCTGATCAATCTCTCTAGCAATCACCCCGAGCGAAAAACCTAGTAAATAAGCTACCAAGGTATACGAACTTATCAACTTGTTCAATTCTCTCATCATTTAATAAAATATTGCATAGCGTTTTCTCACTCTTTCCTTTGAACACCATAGTTTCTGTTTTATTTGCGTTAATTTTGAGGCCCATACTTTTCATGCTTGCATCTAGTTTATTTAAAATTCTTTGTAGGTCTTCGATAGCCTCTGCCATAACAACCTTATCATCTGCGAACGCTAACCCTCGTACCCTTACTGTTTCGAGATCCACACCCTCTTCGTCGAAGAGAGCCATTCTTAAACACTTGTCCATAAATAATATGAATAACCATGAAGACATAACGCATCCTTGTCTAACTTCATAAACCCACTTTGGACTTCCCAAATCTTTTCTTCTGTTATTTTCATTACCCTACGAATAAGTATTTATGAATATATTTTACTTAGGGTGCTTAATAAGCTAATCCCTCTGTAATTATTGCACTCGCTTTTATCTCCCTTTCTCTTGTATATTGGTACGATAATCGCTTCTTTCCAATCGTCGGGGACGTCTCCCATCTCGAAACATAAATTTATCAATTCGCAAACTCTATGTGGTATACACTCGCCACCGTGTTTAAGCATTTCAGCGTTAATACCGTCTACCCCGGCAGCCTTACCGTTTTTCAAGTTCTTAATTATATACCTAACCTCAATGACACAGACTTTTTCAATTGAGTTTTCCAACGCATCGTGTTCAACATCGCAGTTGTGGTGTCCTATAGCTTCATCTCTGAAGTGTCTCCTAAAATAGTCTCTGAAAGCCTCTAGTATTCCATCTGCATCATATACCATTTCCCCCCTACTATTTCTCATGTTGACAATTTCTGTACTTTTGTTTCCTTTCATTTTTTTATAAAGTAGTTTCCTGCTTCCTTCAAAGTCGTTTTGTATTTTTATCTCTTCTTCTGCTCTAATTGTATCTTTACTTTTTTTCACTAATCGTTTAAGTATCCTGTTTTCGCGTCTATAATCATTTCTACGTCTACTTATTTCCTCATTGCTAAGACCTGCGATGTTCAAAGTTCTCTGGTACGCTTCTCTTTTTGCTTTTTGGGCAGCCTGAATTTCATCATTCCACGACGCATCACCAGACGTTCTTCCTACAACTGCGGTACCACACACTTCGATCGTGCATCTAACAAGGATATCCCGTAACATTGTCCAGGCGCACTCTAAATCTTTGTTTTTTATACGGTCCTACCATGTTGCCCTATCTATGCTTTCGATTATCTTATTTTGGAAATCTATTCGCACATCCGGTTTCTGTAGGTTATCAATTTTGATTCGCGTTTGTTTTGCTTTCTTGAGTCTCTTTCTTCTCCAACCCCGACCTAAGTTAATTTTTGAGATCAGAAGGTAATGATCAGTATTGCATTCCGGACCCCTCATGACCCTTGTATCTTTGACTAACTCTCTAAGTCTTTCATCCGCAACAACAAAGTCAATTATACTGCGGCTATTTCCTTTAGACCAGGTGTAC
>NC_046664.1:61763602-61771526 GCF_010883055.1 Belonocnema kinseyi
GAAACCAGTCGAACGACAAGATTTGTTAGGGTCAGTTTGACCTAGTCTTTTGACTGCCACTGGCAGCCAATGCAGCCAATGGCTGCCTTTTGGTGAGCCCTGCACTAAGCCAATAGTAATAATTTTTAAGGAAAAAAGGATTTTCATAAAAAATTGTTTAAGCAAATGTCATTTGTTCAAATAATAAACAAGTAATAAGTGAATGTTAATAAATATTCCACTAGACTAATTGTAATAATTTTTAGGGGGGAATACGCATTTTCGAGAAAAAAATTATTTAAACAAATCCATTTGTTCAAATAAATAAAAATTAATTAACTAATAATAATGAATATTCCACTAGATCAATATTTATAATTTTTAGTAAAAAGATACGAAAATTCATTGTTCAAAATGTCGATTTAATGAAGAATTGACATTTTTTGTTTTAAGGATAGTTTTCAGATACTTGTGGGGGTGTGCTAGGGATGTCAACCTCATATGCCTGATGCATAAAATTCTTCGTTGGATAATTCTTAACAGGCCCCTATACTTTCCTGTCACATTTTATCAAACCCTAAAAAATCATTCTAAAAACTCCCAAAAGTGATTTTTCCCCATGCATTTTACATGGGAAATTTCAAGACAAAACTGGCAGCTGTTAAAATAAAAAAAAAAATTAGGGAATTTCTTTTTTCGGATTTGGAATAAAATGGGGGGGGGTCGTTGCCCTTTACCATGCGAAAAAATTTTGCCATGCTGGAATTATTTCTTTTATATTGATTATCTTGGAAGATGGATCTAATTAAATCAATAGGTATGTCGATTTAGATTAGGAAATAACATTTTCTACGTTAAAGTATTGTTATTTTAATATCTGTATTTAAAATGTATAAAAATTGAGGAAATTTCGTTTGAAAGACCACTATACCGGAAACTATACTTTTAGTCCAATATTTTCCAGTGAAAAATGAGAAAAATTAGGAAATTTAATTTTTGCCTACTATGCTGGAAGTTTTTCTTTTAGTCCAATTTTCTTCGGTGATGTTTCAAAAGGAAGATCTTAGCATGTAGATGTCCAATAAAAGTATAATTTGCTACGAGATGGTATTGCTTTTTTGATCACTGTTGAAAGGTTAAAGAAATAAGGAAGTTTTATTTTGTAGAACATGAAATGATCTATTAAAAATTAAAATTTGCTTTTTTTATGGTGATGTTTTTCGTTGTTAGCGGATAATAAATAGGAAATTTTCTTTTGTAAATCCCAATTCTGAATTTGTTTGTCATTGAAGGATTGTCTTTGAAGATGACTGAAATTTTAAGGGTTTGCATGCGAACTATTCTGCAGGGAACTTTTCTTTCAGTTTAATTTTCTTGGGGTTTCTGCTCCCATCAACCATATCAAAATATTCCTCATACATAAAAATATTCTTCAATGTAAGGTAGAAAAAATCTGTATTTTGATCGACATCCAACAGATTGTGGATCTCAATTTTCCATCTAAACCTTTTTCAAAGTTAAAACTTGCAAATTTCGAATTTCTTCATCATTAGAATGGGACCATATAGATTACGTTATCATTATTGAGCAGTCTTTGGACTAATCGAATTTTATGTGACATTCAATCCAGGTATTATTGAATTTTTAAACAAAGAAAGGGAAATTTTTAAATAAAAACGGAATATTTTAACTTTTAATTAAACAAATAATTTTAAATGATAAAAAAAGCTGAATTTTCTACCCAATAGTTAAGTTTCTTTGACTAAATTATTGCACTGTTAAGACAAAATGATGAATTTTCTATACAAAACAGTTGAATTATTAAATAAAAAATGTGAAATTTTGATCAAAAGTTAACTTTATACCAAAAAAATATGAATTTCCCACAAAATACAGTGAAACTCTGAGACTGGGCCGGTTTCGGGGCTGGAGAAGGTAAGGAATTAACAAGATAAAGTGCCGTTTCGTTAAACACGCTTTTTTTTGTTTACGCCAAAGCGACCGCCGCTCACCCCGCGCAGCTCCTTTTACTCCTACTTGCAGCGCGGCGTTAATTCTCGGAAGGACTATATCAGGGGGCTTTAAAACCTGCATGTTAAATTGTTAACCAAAAACATGAATAAAAAAAAAGATTAATTTTCTAGCGAAAAAGAGCATTTTTAACATATTTCAAAAATTCTTAACCAAACAGTTGAATTTACAACTAAAAAAGATGAATTTTTCAAAAAAAAGATTAATTTACTACTAAAAAATATGAAT
Organism: Belonocnema kinseyi; assembly: GCF_010883055.1. Taxonomy (NCBI): domain Eukaryota; kingdom Metazoa; phylum Arthropoda; class Insecta; order Hymenoptera; family Cynipidae; genus Belonocnema; species Belonocnema kinseyi. The sequence continues at coordinate 61,765,841 of NC_046664.1, forward strand.
TTTGAATAAAATTCCAGAATTCTTAACCAAAAAAATTGAATTTTTAAGAAAGACAGAATTTTTTAATTTTTAAGCAATTAGTTTAACTTTAAAACCTATTTGTTAAATTGTTGGCCAAAAACATGAATTTTTAAATAAAAAGATGAAGTTTTTACCGTAAAAATCGAATTTTTAACAAAATTTAGGAATTCTCAACCAAAAGTTGAATTTTCAACCAAAAAAAGGCGATTAAAAAAAAGATTAATTTACTACCAAGAAAGACAAATTTTCAATAAAATTCAAGAATTCTCAACCAGAAAGTTCACTTTTTAAGAAAGAAAGAAAAAATTTTAATTGTTAAGAAAGTAGTTGTTAAATTGTTAAACAAAATGATAAATTTTTATGCAAAAAGAATTATTTCTCACCAAAAAAGAAGAATTTTTAACAGAATTCAAGAGATCTCAACCAAAATGCTAAAGTTTCTACTATAAACATACATTTTTAATGAAAAAGATTCCTTTTTGACCGAAAAAACGAATTTTTAACAAAATTCAAGAATTCTTAACTAAGAAGTTAAATTTCTAACTGAAAAAGAAGAATTTTTAAATCAAAATATTGATTCACTGCCAAAAAAAGAATTAATTTTTAATAAATATAGTTCTCAACTAAAATGTTAAAGTTTTAACGAAAACCATACATTTTTAAACAAAAGAATCAGTCTTATTCAAAAACATTCATCATCTGGAAACGTACTAAAAATGTGACCATATGTACTTTTAGAAAAAAAACTGCTCTATATAACGTTACCTCGACTGGGACCCCCTTTCCCCTTCCCGTTCCACACGTAGTTTTTGTAAGAACCCCCCCTCCCCCTCCCTAAAGTGGTTATGTATTTTATGGACGATCCCAAAAGTGTAGATGAATATTTTTAATGACTTGACATATCTAATATTTTATGTACAAAAATCATAAAATAGTTTACATTTGGAAATTGTAATGAAAGAAGCACAAGGGAAAAGAATTGTTTATCACCAGCTGATTCTGTACGACAATTTTTATATGCGTGTGAATGAAAGAATTCATTGTCGTTCTTGTAGCAATGTAGTCGCTCGTCAGAACCTTAACTTTCCGGATTTCGCAGATTGGAAAGACAAAAGCCCCTATGTGACTAAAAAGAGCAAATAAGCACCAAAAAATGACTCTAGTGGGTGGCACGCGCCTGACGCTGTAACTTTAATATAAATGGTTAACGGGCTCGATGTAACACGAGACACACCGGAAGGGACGTCAACCGACTGTCACTCAGTCATTCACTCACTACACTCATTTTATGCGCGTACATTTCTCTGACTGACCACAGAAGTGCGTATACGCAATATAAGTACATCTCTTATCTTAAAATATTTTTAAAATATATAGTCACAGTAAATGAGGAAAAAAGGAAGTAGAAAACCAAAATTCCTCAAAACCGATTTCTTGAAGCTATAGAATATGTCTTTTATCCAGTTTATAATTAATTTAGTATCACTTTTTATTGACAAAATTTAGAACTCCGATGGTCTTAGTTCTGTCTCCAGTTTTTGCAAAAAATTTTATAAAGGATTTGAACAAATTTAGTGTTTGGATATATTTATTTTAATTTGGATTCTTGTGCAAGATTTGTTGATAATTCTGCAGTTTGTGTGCATACTAATAATATTGATACTCTCTGAGGATCATTTAACAGTATACACCCAAAATTAAAATTTACTGTTGATTAAGATATAAGAAGGAGAACACTTAGTGTCCTTTCTAATCATTTCCCTCAAAACAAAATAGGTGTTCTTAACAATTTTATTTCAAAGATATTCGTAAAACCATTAGATTATGAAAACAATTTTTTTCCTCAATCACTATCTAATTAATTTGATGGAAAAATGAACAGAATTAATCATATAACAGAATTATTTGATATTAAAAGTAAAAATAATAATCGGTAGAAAAATAATATTGAAGATTACAATACTAGATTTAGAATAGTAGTTTGCCCTTATTTTGAAAAAATATCAAAGATTTTGAAAGCAATGTTACAAAAATTCGGTTTACAAATTTTTTGTGGAGTAAGCGAACGAAACATGATTAATTTTTTTTCTTTTAATTTAGCATAGTTTTACCCTTTTCAGAACTCAAGGAATATGATTGTTGAATCTTGATAAACAAACAAAAAATCTATCCTATTGAAATTGCGCTTTGAAAATGTTTCAGCCTTCAAAATATATAAACTGAAATCCGTATATTTTGCAATAATTCGATATTACTGCATAACCAGCTAGATGGTTACCTCTGCATGATGCTATTTTAATTTTTCTTCTATCTTTGTTGTTTTTGAAATATACTATTTGTCTATTTATGGAGGAATCATCTCGAAAGAATTTATCTTCTTTTTTCGTTTTCCGTCTAAATATAAAGTAAACTTTAAAAGTATTATGATTGTAAAATTGAAATTGGGAACATATAGGTTTAAAAAGTTAGATAAACTATATGCAATTAAAAAAATTGAGTGTATAGATGAGTAGGAAGATAGAAAAATTTCACTCTGTGTTCTCAAAACATAGAATCACACAAAGGTCATGATTTTAATTAAAACGATGTCAAAATCCTTGATCATGAAAGAAATAAAAAAGAAAGAATTCATAGAGATGTTGTTTATAAAGAGGCGAAGTAACAAATACATAAATTTAAAAAAATGATCTCTCGAGAAATAAAAAAAGTTTAAGATGGGTTCATTAAATTGCTAAATTTATACTTTTTCGAGAGTCCTATGAGTGAAAATTAATTTTTGCCAAATAATCTACAATTAGACCAAACAACAATGTAAAATTTCCCCTTACATTTGCATTTGGAAAATAAAATTTTGAATGGAAATAAAAATATTTGAGAATTAAGTATCCAAGATATAATTCTTAAGTTTCTATTGCTCATACTGGTGATTAGCCTGTAAATAATCCCTGACGAGGATGTCTAAATTGGTGTTGAAACATGTTGGTCCATAGTTAGTATAAAAAGGACGGAGAAAAATTGAGGGAAGAATGTGAGAGATTGGTTTTGATTGACACTTTCCTCTTTCTCCTTCCTTTTAATTTTTGTTGTATATTTGTCGAGATATTTGTCAGCAACTTTTTTTATAATTTTGTTGCATAAAACCGACCATAAAAAAATAGATTTCCTTTTGATGTTTAAATATTTTTTCAAATAGAGACACGAAAGTCAAGATTTGTTCCAATCTGCAGGGTTGCCTATATGAATACTTTTTAAGATTTACTTCAAGTGAGATATAAATTGTTACCTTAAGTTCGCGAAATGTATCTATTTTTTTCAATAATGCTTAAGGGAGGGTTGTGATATTAACATATTTAGAAAGGTGCGATTATTAGCCGTTTTTCTAATGGAAAAATGTAACAATTTGAATATATTGATTCAGAATCAACCACAGAATTTGTCAATTAAACCTCTTCAGATTTCAACAATTGTAGGATAAAATTCTTTATTAAGCAACGCTTTTTGAAGGTTAAATAAATAATTTCGAAAGCCATATTTAATTATAGCACAATGTAAGGAAATTAGATTTTTTCACCAACCCTGAAATTTAAAATGTTATGAATAAAACATTCCTTGTTGGTCCCAGGAATTTCAAAATCTTTTAGAAATGGAAGTTGAAACTACGTGAACCTGTAGAAACTTTTTTAGACAGAAAAATTGAATTTCCAGGGTTGAATATTCGTTTGTTTTTATTGGAAAATTAATGTTTTGACTGAAAATTTAATTAATCCTTTTCGGCTTCAAAATCCAACAATTTGGTTAAAATTCAATTATCTATTAACTGAATATCTTTTCCTTGTTGAAAATTCAACTTTTTATGGAAATTAGAATTTTTACTTCGGAAATTTATGTCACTGGTAGAAATTTAAATTTTTTTCTTAAGAATGTAAATGTTGTATTGAAAATTATTCTGTTTCAGCTAAACATTTAACTATTTTGAGTATTTTTGTTTAGTTTTGTCGAAATTTGGAGATACAGATATTTTTTTAAAATCTAGTAATTTTTTGGGCAAAAATTTAACAATTTTGTTGAAAATTTGTATTTTTTCTTGCACGAAAAGTCTTTCTGGGTTGAAAATTCAACTCTTTTTGTTTTAAAACTCTTGTTTCTCTTTGAAAGCAACTGATTACCATTACATATTTCGCCGATGATTGGGGTTCCCGTGTGGAAATAGCCCGGGTTAGACCTGGTGCAACAAGGTTTCTGGTCGGGGACTGACCGGGCTATGTTTGTTTTTTAAGAGCCTAGCCGTGCGCTGATCAGGGACTCGCTAGGCAAAATTTATGTCAAAACCCCAGTCGGGGATTGACTGGGCTCTGATCGTGTAAATCTTATGATTGAATGCTCAAACGGTATCTGGCCGGGCGCTAATTGACAATAACAAAATTGTTAAATATCCATTTCATTAAGAAATGGATGTGTATACAATTCTCGAATCATGATAAATGTATAGTAAACATTTTAAAATAGAGATTATAATAAATCTATAAATTAATAATGGCAAGAAACATTATACTGATACTAAATTTATAATTGTTTGAACTTTTGTAAACGAATAATAATATATTTTAAATAATATAATACCTAAAATACAATATAAAAAGCAAATGTCAAAAGCCTCGAAACTATTGGAAATATATAGGGTGAATATCTTTTTTACACCACAAATTTTAAGGTTTCATGAGTTCAGACTTCCAAACAATGAATTTTGTGACAAAAATTCGATGAAACTTTTTTGAAATTCCAACTGTATTTTTTTTTTTTAAGAAAAAACTTCTTAGTTCCATCTTTATGAAAAATTGCAAATTTTCAGAAAAAATTTACATTTTATATCAATCTTAAACGTTGTAAAATAGTATAAAACACCTAAAAACCAAACCTGACACGAAAGCTAAACAAATTGCATTGTAAAAATTTATAAGTAGTCTACAACGGGAAAAAACAAAATATCACGCGAAGAAAAATTGTAATCAATTAAAATTATTAATTGAAAAAGTATTTTATTGATATTCCTGTTAAAAGTTCGTGTATTTTACATTTACCTAACGTCGCATAATAATAAATAATTATAAAAAGAGAACTTAAAATTTGTTACTTTAACTTATCTGAACTTTAGCTTATGAGGATGGCTTTTTCAACGAGTTTCAATTTGTCACTTTAGCGTAGTGGTTGGCTCTCCCGACTGTTAGGCGTGAGATTTAAGTATAGATATGTAGGTTCGATACCCCGTAGCGTTAGATATTTTATTTGTAATATTATTATTATTATTATTATTATTATTATTATTATTACACCATTAAGCCATTTCCCTTTCGGGGTAGGCGTGACTCACTCGGCAGGGGAAAGGAGTAGTGTGTGGATGGGATAGAGATTTTTCAGATTGATCCAGAATTCTCGTGCTATTTATGTAAATAACACGTTCGTTTCGCAACACTGCTCCAACCCAGTTTGCTGATCAATCTCTCTAGCAATCACCCCGAGCGAAAAACCTCACGAAGTCGTTATGTAAGGTTCCCCACTTAGGTCTATTAATAGCCAAGGTCTTTGTTTCAGGCGTCATTCACTCTACTGACACTCTTTTTATTAACTATTTGCCGCCATACTTTCCTGTCCTGGTATACTTCTCTAG
>NC_046664.1:61771626-61777441 GCF_010883055.1 Belonocnema kinseyi
ATTGACTCCATACTCTTTCAGAATTTCCCAAAGTTTACTTCTATCTACCTTGTCAAAAGCTTTTTGTAGGTCAACAAATGCACAGAAAACTTTTTTTCCTACGATTTAGCCCCCACGACCATCGTCCCACTACTTGAAAATTTATGTATTTGATTAAAAATTCATGTATTTTATTAAAAATTCATATTTTCGGTAGAAAATTGATCCTATTTGTTCACAATTCATCCCTCTGATTGAAAATTCATTTTTGGTCAAACATTTATCAATTTAGTTCAAGATTCTCCAATTTAGTTAAAAAGTAATATTTCTTAGTAGAAAATAAATATTCTAGGTTAATTCTTCATTTTAGTGACAGATTCATCTCTTAATTAAAAATTTAAGTGCTTTGTTATAAATTTAGACGTTTTAGTAAAAAAAATTAATGCTCTTGGATCAACATTTGTATTTTTGGGTTAAAAATTTTAGAATTATATTGAAATTGTTTGTCTTCATGCCTGAAAAATCTTTTTGTGCTGAAAATTCAACTGTTTTATTCAATTTGTATTGTTGGTTGAAGACAAATGATTCTGATTTAAAATTGAACTATTCAATTTTTAATTCCATATTAATCTTGATAACTGAAAATTGATCTGTTTTAGTTAAGGGTATAACTATTTTGATGAAAGATCGTTTCTTTGGGTTAAATTCAAATATTACATTCTCATCAGAGAAGGTATTAGATTTGTGTGAAATTTGACCCCCCCCCCCCCCCCCAGTTTCTGTAAAATGTCCAAGTTTTGAGACCTGTATGTCTGTATGTATGTATGTATGTATGTATGTATGTATGTATGGATTTATGCATTTATGTATGTATGTGTGTATGTATGTAGTTATGTATGTATGTATGTCTCTCTGTCTGTCTGTGAACACGATAACTGTTGAAAAAATGAATCTATTCGAATGGCCTTTGGTACACTCGTTTATTGTCCTAAACTAAAGGTCAAGTTCGTTAGCCAGCCATTTTGGATAAAAATTCAAAAAGTGTGCACATTATGAATATTTTTAAAAAACAATTTTTTCAAAATTCAAAAATTCTCTGTACGGTTATCCACAGTATTCAAAAAGTCGAAGAATTTATCCTAATGACTTTTTTCAACAAATAAAACATTTTTAGAGTTATAGCATTTACAAAATTCCAAAAAACACACGAAATAAACATTTAATGCGAAATAACGCACGACATGAAAAAAAGTCAGGAGAAGAAAAATGTTACTTTTTGAATGCACTACAAGATTATCATAACAACTTTTTTAATTTTCTTCAAAAAAAAAAAATAAATAAATAAAACGTTTTTTAGTTGAAATATCAATTATTATGCGTTTCGTTGAGAATTTATCCCTTTTTGTTGAAAATTGAACTACTTGGCTGAAACCTTATTTCTTAATAATTCATTTTTCATTTTTATTATTTTATTGTCAATTCTTGTTTTTTTTTTAATTCATCTTTTTAATTAAAAATTTATGTGTTTTCTTGGAAATTCAAAAATTTCTGAAAAATTTTTCGTTGTATTTAGGAAGTCGTAAATTTGTTTTAATTGTGATTTGGAACTACAGTCAAACCTGGATTTAGTGATCCTCCATTTAAAGTTTCCATGAATTGCCGCCACGCGTTTTGGTTGAGCGAGAGGTGCTGCGGGAGGATCTGCGGTGCGCACTGAAGCGTTACAAAACAGAGAGAGAAACAAGAAAGAGAAGAAACAGGAGAGAAAAAATAGTTCCGAGACTCTGGATTTAATACCACGCTCAGTCCCAAAATTGACATCAAATCCAGTTTTGTCTGTATTTAGGTGAATCTAAAGAAACATTTTTACTTAATAAGAAATTATGCTTCTGAGCTATAAAGATTTATACCAGCCCAAAATAAGAAAATTGATGTTTTTCTCCCTACCTGCAATTTAGAATTTTCTGAAACATTCCTTGTTTTAGAATTTTTACGTTATAAAAACTAATTTTGTATCTGCAGACGTGGAGAATTTTGATCTAAACTTCATTTTTTAAATTATTATTTATTTAACCATCAACCCTCGTTATACATGTCCGTTTCGCAACTCCGTTTCAACACATGCCGCTAATAAATCTCTCTAGTAATCACCCCAGCCTGAGAGCTTCACGGAGTCATCATATATGATTTTATCCAGTAAAGTATGACATTGGTTGAATAAAGGGGGAGTTTGAAGCAACAGGTTTGAAGTTTAAACTTTGAAACTGGATATTGGATAATGTAACAATAAGAGAGATATAAATGAAACGAATGTGCGCTGAACTACTCTGTTGCAATTCAATTCAGTATCTATGCACGACACTCTCATTCTCATCCACGAAACGAATCAGTCAGTTAAGCAGGAAGTATACTCTGAGGGAACCTTAATGTCCATTGCCGAGAAAATTTTTGATCGAGTCGCTGACCACGTTTAAATAGCGGGACACATATCATTAACTGCACGTGCAACGACTTCAATTCTGAAATCATTTGTTCTCAACAATCGACACAAAAGAAAAATTACAACAGAAAAGGTATATCACTTGTACGACATTTACAGACAAAGTAAAGTCTGAGATATCAAACCGTTGCATATCATTTGGATTATTAACTTCAGATCAAAATAAACCACTTTTCTGGGTCCAATATTAACTGATACTGATTAATTGATAAACTGATACACAAATATATTTGTTTTCTAAGAAATTTGTATTATTATTGGGGATGGTAATGACCGATCAGATAAAGATACCAATCACGTTACGTGAAAATATAAATACGGACTATCGATATAAAATACCTCTCGAATTCAGATATTTTTCGATTTTTTAAAATCCTAATATTGAATTTTATCTGTGAAAAAAATACCTCTCCTTCGCTCCGATGGGAATCAAACCACAAATCTACCGTTTGCTGGTCGGGCGCTCTTACATGACTCTCCAGTAGCTTAGTGGTAAGAGTCCTGACCGGCAATCGGTAGACCTGAGGTTCGATTCCCGGTGGAGCGAAGGAGAAGGATCTTTTCTCACAGGTAAAATTTAATATTTATTTATTATGTTAAAATTCCCAATTATCTAAATTAATTTGTAACTAAAGAAATAAGTCAAAGTAGGCACCATCAGCCTACACAAAAAAGTTTTGTAGCATATTAAGACGTAAATAAGTTTTTTAAACTTCCCCCTCCCATAGTTTCCCTATGTCCCCACCTCTTGTGAGTTGTGAGGTGTAAATTTTCAGGTGTAAGTTTTGAGTTGTGAGCTCTGAGTTGTGAATTTTTACTTTGAGTTGTGAGATGTGAGTTCTGAGTTCCAAATTCTGATTCCTGAGTTATAAACTGAGTTGTTCTGAGTTCTGAGTTGTCACTTTAACAATGGAGTTCAACTTTCAACCAAGTAGCTTAATTTTCAACAAATTCCATTAATTTTTAAACTAAAAAGTATCAATTTTCAACCAAGAATAGAATATTTAAATTTTTAGTTAAAAAATTAATTTGCAACAAAAAAAAACAACCAATTTCAACCAAATAGTCGAATTTTCAAATGAAAAAGATCAAGTTTCCTAAAAGTGTAATATTTACATTTTAAATTATAAAAATTATCTTTTAACTAAAAGAATAAAATTGTTGAACAAATGGTTAAAAATTAATTTTGAACAAAAAAATTCAACTTTCATTCAAGTAGTTGAATTTTTGACCGCAAAAAAATAATTTTTCAACAATCAGAAAACTAATTTTATACCAAAAATACAGATTCTTAAACAAAGATTGTAATTTTCAACCAAAAACAATTTAATTCATCCAAAAAACCAACTTTCAACAAAATAGTTAAAGCCTTGTCCAAAACAGATAAATTTTGTATTAAGAATATTATTTTCTACCAACAATTGCGATATTTCAACAAGCTACATAAATTTTCAATTTAAACAAAATTTTCAACCAAAAATGGAACTATGACACTTCCAGTTAGTAATATAATTTTCAACAACAAAAAGACAAATTTGAAACGAAAAATGTAATAGTTGTTATTCCAAACAAAAACTATTTTAATTTGAAAAGCAAACATTTTAATTCAACCCAAAAGACGAGTTTTACATAAAGGGAAAACATTTTAACCAAATTTTTGAGTTTCTAAATGAAACAGATAAATTTTTGACTAGGAAGATAAATTTTTCTATCAAAAGAGGTGAATTTTCGAAAAAATAGTCTAGCTTTAAACCAATGACTGGATTCTTCAATAAATAAGGAACTGAATTTTCAATCAAGGAGATTAAACTTCTACCATTAAAGATAAATTCTCAACCAGAAAATATAAAGTTGCAACAAAATAGTTTAATTTTTATTAAAAAAATATCACTTTTAACCAAAAATAAGAACATTTGAATTTTCAGTTGAAAAATTCTCTTTCCACAAACTACCATGCAGTTGATCTTTCAACCCACAATTATGAATTTCAAAAAATAATTTTTTACCAAATACATAGTTGAATTTGTTACCGAAAACACGAATTTTGAACAAATTTGTTGTTTTTTTCAGTTGAAAGGAATTATTTTCTAATAAAATTTTTCAGGGTTTAGCAAAATAATTAAATTTTCTACTAAATAATAACATTTTCAACCAAACAGGATGAATTCTGAACCGAAAATATAATAGTTGTCACTTCAACCAAAAAGAAGTAACTTTCAAGCCAAAATAGTAGGATTTGAAACGAAAGAGATGAATTTCCAACTGAAATGGTGAATCTAAAATTGGATATAGTTCAATTTTCAGAGAAAAAAAAATTTTTTAGCGAAGGAAAAAAGAAATATTCATATCTAGTATTTAATGTGTTTCTTTCAAAATAAGAGTATTTCCAGATTTCAAAGACTGTTTCTTCGAAACTATGAAAAAGACCTCCCCTCTTCGCATTTGCCTTCACTTCTACTTCCTATCTCTTTATTTCTCACTACTGCTCCTACATCCCTGCCCCTCCTCACCCTTCAACTTCCGCTTCTCCTCCATAACCTAATTTCTTTCTCATATACTTCCCCTCTACTCACTTCCACCCACATATTTTCCCTCACTTCCCCTACCCTATAATTTATTTTCACACCCCCTATTTCAGGTTTCCTAGATTCCCCTACTTCCCCTACCCACTTTTGCCACCATTTCTACTGCCACTCTCTTCATCTCTCACTACTGCTCCTACTTCTCTTCCCTTCCTTTCCCACAACTTCTTCTACTTCCCGTCCCTTCATTTTCAAACACATTTTCTACCTCTCCCACCCTTATTTCCCCTCACATACTCTAATTTCCCTCCCTGTATTTTCTATTACTTCCCATACCTCCCCTGCTTCCCCTCTCCTTATTTCCTCTGCTTACTTATCTTTATTTTCCCTTCCTGAAATGGATAAACGTGTTAAATACGCACTATAGAGAATTTGAATAAACATTGATATCTTGCAAATCAAATTCTGTAAAGCATAATTTTATTAGGATTTTTACAGTAAAGTTCCAACATGTCAATAAATTACAATTGATATACAACTGTGTAAAGAAACCGTAGAACTATGTGAACAAACAAATATTTAATTGAGCAGAGCAATCAATCGGTGTTGCATGTTTAGCCAACGTGGGGCTTCATTTTTCCCCCTCGCAATTTCGCGTAAACCATTAACTACATATATATATACCACCTATCTCACGGTTGTGAGACGTGGTTGTGGCTGAAATTTTACCGCGATTTAGCTGGAAGCGGGTACAATTTTTCAGATTAGCACCCGCTCCCGGCGAAATCCTGCGGTTGTCCTTAGGACAAATTTT
>NC_046664.1:61777541-61782156 GCF_010883055.1 Belonocnema kinseyi
ACTATCTAGTTGTCCAATACACGCGGGAACGACCTACATTCAAAGGCACAATGCGGCACTAAGAGTACTTTATTACCATCTCTGTCACTCCTACGGCATTAAGCTTAATATCGCTCCTCTAAATGCTCCTAGGGAAATTGAGTGAATTGTCGAGAATGGGAAGTGCCGCATGTACTGGAACTTTATATTCTCGACAATTGTTTCTGTTGCTCACTCGAGGCCTGACATGGTTCTTCTTGACTTCGAGAAGCGAACCATGTTCGTTATCGAATTTTCGGCACCAGCTGACAAAAACATCATAACCAAGGAAAATGAAAAGAAAGAGAGGTATCGAGACCTTATAAGGGAGTTGCAATGATTGTACCGGGAATATTCTGTTAAGCTAATCGTCCTTATCATCGGCGCTCTTCGAGTTGCCAAGCTTTCATTTGCTAATGGCCTAAAAAGCATTCCTGTGTGTCAACAATATGCTAAAACACTTGCGGGAAAAATGCAGAAGGCGGTTGTCCTTGGGTCGCTCCGTGTTCTTAGGGTGCACGAGGCTTTTGCTGGATCGTCGTATTGATCGGTTTTGTTACGATATTTTAATGGAAATTGACATTTTTAAACAAAAATCATTAGATTTTAAAGCTTCATAATTTTGTAACAATTTTAGGCGACATTAGCGCTTTACACGAAAAACTAGTATGTTAAAGAAGGTATCATTATAGTTTGAACAAGAATTCCAATTTTTGAACAGTTTCAGTTTATGTAAACGTTCCCGAATAAAAAAGCTTCGACTTGAGTTCGACTTGAATTGCCCCCAATCAAGACATGCTGAAGTCGATAAGTTCGACTTGAGCATGTCTCAGTTTTGAAGCGGAGCCAGACTTAAATTTATTTCTTGAAGCCAAGTTTTTATGCCTTGAAGACATAAATTTATCTCTTGAGCTTACTAAAACTAGAAGCAGATACGCAGGGACATTTGAAGCCATATCTGGAGAAACAATCAAGATTTTTTCAGGTTCGCATGCTTGTATTAAAAATAAGATTTCAAAGACAATGTGGCATAAATTTTAGATTTTTGCTACTACTTTCCTGGGTCGTGCCAGAAGTTTCAATCAAGGTACACAATTTCATAAATTTTTACATGTTTTTAACACTTCTAGCATGGTATATTTTCTTCAAAAGGACAAAAGTATTTTAATTGTAGGTAATTTGATGTTGAGTTTCATGACCTATCCAACGATTTTCGATAAAAAGTTTGTTACTCCTTTTTTAAACAAGTTATCACGTTTCAAAGTCAGAAGTGATTATTAATAGTATTCGTGCTAGGCATTTTGACAATTTCCGACTGTTGTAGTTTAATAAAGTTCTTAGTTCCTTATAAAAGCGTTTCATTTAATAATTTTTGTTCATCACTATGTTATTTCTAAAGGAAAAAAATTGCCCCTTTTTTTAGGGAAAATTCCCCAATTTTCCCTGCAGTGAAACTGCTGACCAACTTTGATCCCCTATGTATATTTGTATCTTTCTACCTTACAAATGAAAACGTGGAACATGTGTTTCAACTATATATACTTATTCGAGTCGAGAATTAATATTGGATCCCCTACATTTGGCACGATTTGATTTCATTCCGCAATCATTGCACAATTGACATGCAGTTGTAACGAGGTCATTCCACTGTCAAGCGAATCACGCGATTGCATCGCAGTAGTGATAATAAAGTGCTCTGTGTGTAACGATGCAACGATTGAGCGATTACCCTTTTCTAACTGCTCTCGCCAAAAGCTTTACGACATTTTCCAATTATTACTATACATGACATAGTTTTCTGTCTCACTTCACATTATACATATAACTACATAAATATTCAGTGTATATTGGGGTGGTCCAAAAAGTCGACTTTCGATTTTTGATAATGATCTCTCCTCCCCCCTCCTCTCTGCCCAATTTGCTGTTTTGCCGGAAAAAGAATGTCCATGTTTTTAGGGTTTCGTAACTCCGTGCAGAAACCCTTATAGTTTTGATCGGGTGTCCACAGAAAACACAAAAGGGAAAAATCATTTCAGGTAAAAATTCTGGGGGTAATCTCGATTTGAAAAAAACTGAAGATTGGCAAGGGTAAAATAAAAGATCACTAATACCCTTATCGATCTTTATTTATTGTTACATGAGATTACCTCCAGCATTTTTAACGGAAACGCTTTTGACCTTTTGTTTATTTGTTCATCCATCGCACGCTTTTCTAAAAAGGGGAAGTGAGGGAAAATGATTGGAAGATAAGTAAGGGAAGTAGGGGAAGTATGGTAAATGAGGGGAAAATAATGGCAAGAAAATTGACAGGAAATGAGGGTGGGGATGTTGGAGGAATGAAGGGTGAGAGAGTAGGTTAAGCGAGGGCAAATGAGGAAAGAGGAAGTAGTAGAAATAAGACGAGGTGCAGTTTTGGTAAAAGAGCAGAAGTGAGAGGAAGTAAGAGTAGTGGGTAGGAAAAGCAATGGAAATGAGGGGAGGGGCACTGTGATTAAATTATTGGAAAGGGGATGCGGGGAAAGCGAGAGGTGGGTAACTATGGAAAGTCAGGGGAAATAAGGAGAAGCTGGGTTAATTGCCTTTATTAAAAAAAAAGATTAAATTTATTTTAATATACGAATTCCATTAATTTCGATATAATACAAAGTTCTTGCTTATTATTAACTAGTATGGTTTTCTAAACTTTCTATACAACAGGAACAAAACCGAAAATCAAACATTTTTTAAAATAAAAATGTATTTTTTTTCGAAAACTTCTAATTCTAGACAAAAATGTTCTTTACAAAAAAAAAAAAAAATTGTAAGGAACTTTTTTCCCATCGTAAAAATTAGTGTCACTCTTGAACTATTAACTAAATTAAAAAATATTTTTGCAAGTCAATGTGTAATTTCTTAAGAGCTACATTTTTATCACATGTTTTTTTTTTCTAAAATTCATACTTTTCAAAGTATAGTTCCTTTTTAGACCAAAATCATGAACAATCAGCGTAATTTTAATTTTTGGTCGATTTTATAAAAATTAATTGATTTTACAAAAAATTATTGTGCACAAAGAGTTTTTTTATCAAATTCAACATATTCTTTGGAGATATTTTTTATAAAAACAATATTTCTTTAAATCAAAGAAAGTAAAGATACAATTAGAGCACAAGAAGAGATAAAAATATAGAACGACTTTGAAGGAAGCAGGAAACTACTTTATAAAAAAACGAAAGGAAACAAAAGTACAGAAATTGTCAACATGAGAAATAGTAAGGTGGAAATGGTATATAATGCAGATGGAATACAAGAGGCTTTCAGAGACTATTTTAGGAGACAATTCGGAGATGAAGCTATAAGACACCACAACTGCGATGTTGAACACGATGCGATGGATACCTCAATTGAGAAAGTCTGTGTCACTGAGGTTAGGGATATAATTAAGAACTTGAAAAACGGTAAGGCTGCTGGGGTAGGCGGTATTAACGCTGAAATGCTTAGACGCGGTGGCGCGTGCATACCACATAGACTGTGCGAATTGATAAATTTACATTTCGAGATGGGAGACGTCCCAGACGATTGGAAAAAAGGGATTATCGTACCAATATACAAGAGAAAGGGAGATAAAAGCGAGTGCAATAATTACAGAGGGATTAGCTTATTAAGCACCGTAAGTAAAATATATTCAAAAATACTTATTCGTAGGGTAATGAAAATAACAGAAGGAAAGATTTGGGAAGTCCAAAGTGGGTTTATGCCAGGAAGGTCATGTACGGATCAAATATTTAGATTAAGGCAAATAACAGAAAAAAGTTTGAGAGTAGGAAAAAAATTTTTCTGTGCATTTGTCGACCTAGAAAAAGCTTTTGACAAGGTAGATAGAAGTAAACTTTGGGAAGTCCTGAAAGAGTATGGAGTCAATGGATGGATCCTATAAGCTATAAAAACAATATATACAGGTAGCAAAGCGAGTGTAAGAGTGAATGGGAAACTGAGTGACTGTTTCGATATTATTCAAGGAGTTAGACAAGGATGCGTTATGTATTCATGGTTATTTATATTATTTATGGACAAGTGTTTA
Organism: Belonocnema kinseyi; assembly: GCF_010883055.1. Taxonomy (NCBI): domain Eukaryota; kingdom Metazoa; phylum Arthropoda; class Insecta; order Hymenoptera; family Cynipidae; genus Belonocnema; species Belonocnema kinseyi. Next base: position 61,781,620 of record NC_046664.1, read on the forward strand.
AGAATGGCTCTCTTCGACGAAGAGGGTGTGGATCTCCAAAAAGTAAGGGTACGTGGGTTAGCGTTCGCAGATGATAAGGTTGTTATGGCGGAGTCTATCGAAGACTTACAAAGAATGTTGAATAAACTAGATGCAAGCATGAAGAGCATGGGCCTCAAAATTAACGAAAATAAAACAAAAACTATGGTGTTCGGAGGAAAGAGTGAGAAAACACTACGCAATATTTTATTAAATGATGAGAGAATTGAACAAGTTGATAAGTTCGTATACCTTGGTAGCTTATTTACTAGGGACGGGAAGATTAGATGAGGAATTAGATAGACGAATAAATGAAGGTAAGAAGGTTATTGGTAGAGCATTTCCCCTTATCAGAAGTAAAAATATATCAAATAAAGCTAAAATGGCAATACATAATTTCATATTTGTACCTATCATATTCTAAAAGAATGTGGTGCAGAAGAGACGCTAGTAGACACATGGGAAAGAAATCGGTTAAGATGGTTCGAACATGTTGAGAGAATGCCAAATGAACGACTA
>NC_046664.1:61782256-61798893 GCF_010883055.1 Belonocnema kinseyi
ATGGACATAAAAGAAGCTAGAGAAGTATGCCAGGACAGGAAAGTATGGCGGCAAATAGTTAATAAAAAGAGTGTCAGTAGAGTGAATGACGCCTGAAACAGAAGACCTTAGCCACTAATGAACCCAAGTGGGGAACCTTACATAACGACTTTGTGAGATTCTTCGCTTGAGGTGATTGCTAGAGAGATTGATCAGCAACCTGGGTCGGAGCAGTGTTGCGGAACGAACGTGTTATTTACTTAAATAGCACGAGAATTCTGGATCAATCTGAAAAATCTTTATCCCTTCCACACACTACTCCTTTCCCCTACCGAGTGAGTCACGCCTACCCCGAAAGGAAAATGGCTTAATGGTGTAATAATAATAATAATAATAATAATAATAATAATAATAATAATAATAATCATTAAAACCATTAAATTAGAGGTCGCTTAAAGAATGCACTGTACCTGAAAAAATAAAAATACCAGGAAAGCCTTCTGTGGCTTTTTAGAGTCTGGTATCCGTTTGTCCGTCCGTTGTATTTTTTTCCAAGGAGGAGAAGGCAGGGAAAATGAGGTGAGGGAAGAAGAAAAGTGAGGGGTAGGCAGAGAAGGAGAAGTACGGAACATTAGTAGATTTGATGGGGACAAATTACTGGTTTGAGGGGAAGTGAGGAGAGAAAAGTATGAATAATTAAGGGAGGAAAAGGGAGGGGAATGACGAGATAAGAAGTAAACGAAAACAGGGAGGGGAAGTGAGGATAAATGAGAGGAGGCAGCAAACCGAAGAATGGTTTAGCTTGAGGAAAAGTTGGGGAAATTATTAGAATAGAGGGTGAGTGGATGGCGAGTGTGAGATGGGGAAAGAAAAGCAGGGGAAGATGGTTCGTAACTGGGAAAGAGCGGCCAGGGGGAAGTAATGGAGGATGAAGTTTGCGAGGAGGTGAGGGGGCAAAGTTTCAGGGGAGGTGAATTTAGGGGTAGTAGAGTAAAAAAAAGTGTTCAAAATGATCCCGAAATCAATATCATCTTGATACGCTACAAAAATGATACCGAATTCAACAGCATTTTGATCGGCCGGAGTGAATGATCTACTTTTGAGATCCTAATGATCTGATTTTTAGAAAATATCACCTGTTAAGTGTAGTATTCACTCACGTGCGGTTTGATACGATGTTTAGGTTATGTCGTTATGATACCGGTGCCAAGAATTGGCGGCCATTTTGTTTAGTCTGAAAAATAAAGCAAAAAATAAGATCAAATTGATACGAATGGGATTATCATTATGATCTCGAGAGTCACATGATCGTTGGAGCAAACTGCTCTGCAAAAAATTAATCATTTTTTTGAATGTAGGAGGAGTAGGGGAGGGAAAGTATAGTAGGGAGCAGTTTGAACGACTTAAATTAATGCCTAAACAGGCTGCGAAACCCTTTTTTGTAGGCAGAAGGCGTCTACTTAGACCAGTTTTTTTTAAGGTTGAATGTATTAATTCACATTCAATATCCACATTTAAAGTTTCGGCTATAGCAATTATTATCATATAATATTTATGTCAGGGAAAAACAAGCCGCTTACCTAAATTAATAATATGAAATTTTCTATTCATAACAATATACCTTATAACTTTATACAAAAGCGAGATCACTAAACTTGAATATTAGAACTTGGCAGTCCTTTTAACTTTAGTGAAAGTTAGTGAATTTATATATACAACTTGAAAGGTTGTCTTTTTTTAGTTTTTGACATACGTGTGATTTGGAATGGCCTATATATGTGTCACATGAAATTGAAATAATACATACGATTTGCAGAAAATGGTTTGTATAAATATTGATTGTCAATCAAATTGGTTTTTATTAATCTGTCATTTATTAATCAGAAGTCAATGCAAGAAAATCATTACAGTGTCATTACATCGGGTTTTCTAATGGTAATGAGGTTCATTTATTGCTATGGTACAAACACAACGCAATTTCAATTGTGACGCAGTCTTCTGACAATGAGTCATGCGTAAACTCACAATCAGTTATTTCTAAGCTATAGATCTCAAGAGTCGGCCTAATTTGATATGAAGACCTCAGGAAATTAGAATTGGGATAAATAAAAATTGAATACTGATACTGATTTTAGATTTGTGGAATAGGCTAACTCGATGAAAAAACGTTTCTTTGATTTGTGAGGAGAGGAAATGATATACTCGCATTAAAAAACAATTTTGAGTTGACCAAGATCCGAACCTTTGAGAACAGTAAAACAAAATTTCCTTATAAATCGTATAAGTAAATTTTCATAAATACGAGCATACGAAAAATTGCAGAAATATTTTTAAAAAAACATAATTTGAAAAAAAAATTGTTGAACTTTATACAATGACAACCCCTTTCACAGTTTAATTATGGATCTTTTAATTTAATTTAACTAATTTTATATACATATTATGGAGGAATAAAAATTTATAATAATAATAATTTAATATAATAATAATAATAATAATAATTAATAATTCTAAGCAGGGCTTTAAAATTTTTTTTTAAATTAAGAAGTAAATAAAAGTTATAAGACCACCCCTAGGAACAAAAGAAGACAAACCCTCTTTAGTTAAATAAACGATACAGTAAGGTGCACCAAAAGTTTCGAATTTTTTTGCGGCAGCCCCCCCTGTCCAATTTTTTGTATAATAAAATAAATCCAATACTTTAAATGTCAACCCCCTAAGCCTCTTTTATTTTGCCTAAAAGCTACCTCATGGAAATTACGGATTTTTCCGAATATTTTCGTAGATTCTCATAAATGAGTAAATTACAAGATTCTATGTATTTTTAAATTAATTTTCAATTGTTTAAATCATTTTTGGCCATTCCAATATTTTGTTTTCGCAGAATATTACGAGTTAAGGGCAATGTATGAGCCCTATGGTCTACTCAAAAAACTTTAAAGAGCGTATATTTTTATGACAATTATTTTTTATTGTTTAAACAGTTTACTTTTGTTCAAATTCAAATTTTGTATGGAAAAAGCTAGAAGCTCGTACTTTCTTGCTAGTTTTCTTAACACGTTTAAAAATTTCAGCCTAAATATTACTTGTTACAAATTATTTCTTATTGTCCAAATAATTTGTATTTGTTTAAATAATTTACTGTTTTAAACTATCGCAAATTAATGGTATTGTCTGAATATTTTGCCCTAATTTATGAATATGAAGAATGAATTTTTCATTTTATTTGTATTTTGTTTTAATAGTTGATAATTATCTACAGGTAATTTTTCACAGAAAAAAAACTAGAGAATCGTTTTTTGGTGTTACTTTTCAATAAATTTATTTACTTTCACCAAATCTTAAATTTTATAATCCACTGATTATTTGTTGAATCACGTTTTATTTGTTCAAAAAATATATTACCTGATAGTATCGCAAATTAATTATATTTTTTGAATTCTATGCTCTAATTAATAAATGTGAACACCTATTTATCAACCTATAATTTTTCTTAATTGTTCTTATTTATTTTAAGAAATTCTTATAAAGTAACCGTAATAACGAATATGTTTAGAAATAGGTGTTTACATTTATTAATTTGGTCATAAATAATGGATTTTTTAAAGAATTAAACAGTATTTAATTGATAAGAATTGACTGGAAAAAAGTAAGATTTAGGTTAAACTTTTGAAAATTGCCAAAATGACTATCAAGAAAGTACAATTTTCTATTTTTCCGTTTAAAATTTGAATTTAAAAAAAATGAAATGTTGAAACAATAAAAAAGCAATTGAAATGAAAAAGCTCTCAAAGTTCATTGAATTGATCATGGAATTCATAGAATATCTTTAATTCGCGTTATTGTATGGAAATAAAATTAATTATGGATTCCATTTCTGAATAGTTTTTATGAAATCCTGAAAGCAATGCCTATAATTATTATAAATGTTCATGTTTTGAATGGAATTTATAAGCTTGAGTCATGTAACTAAAAACAATCTCCTTGGCAACGAAATGTGGAAAATGGAAATTCTGAAGATATGGGAAAAATATGTTTTATGAAAAATGTTTCTTTGCTGGAGAAATATTAATTCCTTCACTATTAGAATAGTTGAAAAAATGATTTATCATTGTTGTCTGAAGTATGACACTAATCGTTTTTAATTTATAAAACACATAATATTTATTAATTTAGGGAAACGGTTTAGAAATAAGATCATTCATTTTATTTAGGTTTTGTTAATGAGTGATGTAATCTGCTGCTATCGATAAACAATTTTTTGTGCAGAACAAGATGCAAAATATGTTTTTATTCTAAATTTTGAAGGCCTAATCGATAGTAATTTGTTTGACATAATTCAAAAATAAGCAAAACTAGATATGTAAAGTTTTCTTTGCTTACATCTCCACTAATTATTTCAAAATCTTAATCAATTTGAATGATGTTGTTTTAGATGATGTTATTTTAGACAATTTTCGTTATAAACAATTTGAGTCGAACGTATTAAGCAGGAAGTGATTCCATCGGTTGTAGTGAGTCCAAGAACAAATTGCGGAAGTCAACGCATTACTAGTGTTGATTGAATCAATTGGAAGGTACCTTGGTAGAATTCTTATTCTCATTCATCCACCGCGATTTACTCATCCTCAACTGAGGCGATACTTCGTGCTTATGGATCACTTAAATTGCCCGCCTGTCACTATATGTGATTTCATCAAAAGAACATCAAAATATTCCAGATGAGATCATCATATAGAAAGAAAAAGTCACGATATACCTTAGACTCTTAGAAACATTTCATGAGATTCCCAATAATTTTTATTTTACCAAAAGCTTCTAAAGAATGTGAAATCTAATATCTCCAATTCTCTATACGAAAAATCCGGATCAACAAATCGAAACCTTCCTTTTAGAGGAATTCCCATTCAAAATCTCGCATCTCATTTGAATATTGAATCAGGCATTTCCAAAGAATCAAATGATTCACTCAAAGACATCTGGAAACTGTCGTATAGGTATAGCGTATGATATTGAATTACCTTCTCTTTCAATTTTAATTTACTAAAAATTCGTTTACTTCCCAGTGAGAGTATTCTCGCCGATGGCGATCTTTCGTGCGGTTGGAAATAATTCTCGAGAAACAATTACGGTGTCCGTCTAACGAAGCTAATTGAAGCCATTCAAGATCATGGCGAGTTAGTTAGACAGCAGCACACCATGTACATGTGAAGCTCTGTATCCTTCGCATACGACAAAAAGAAGTTTGTAAGCGAGCCACTTCTGCTTTTCCTTTCTCACTCACTCAGTCTTGAAGTGTCATTTTCTCTCTTTATTTCTTTCACTCATTCAGACTCTCAATGTGTTCTAATAAAGCTGAATACTACACAAGCACGTTGCGGTGTTGTGTCGCGGTGATACATTTCCGGCCGCCACCATGCGCTTCTCTTTCATTCAGAGACTTCTCTTGCATCCCACCAAACCCTTCAAGTTTCTCACTCATACACTTTTGTCATTAAATAGGCTTTTATATTTTTTTCTTTTATGTGTTAAATGTACGTAAAGTAGGCAAATCCAAATGCAATGTGTAAAGTAGAGTGGACCGAAAAAACCAAACATTTCTTCACATGAGAGCATAAGAGTTTGATTATGTTAGCCAGAAAACTGATTGTTTCACAGATTAATATACCTTCTGAAGTTTTCAACATCATTAGATTAGGTGAAGGATTTACGAAAAAGTTTTTGGGAAAAAGTTCCTTCAATTATTAGAAGTTATGAACTCTCAGGATTATCTAATGATTTTATCACCAACAGTTATTTACTTTAATAAATCAACAAAGAATTAAATGAAGGGTACAAATTAACGAATGAGTCTTCGAAGAAAAATTCTGATCTCCTTATATGACGAATGCTAACAAAGGAAATGTTACAATAGCCATTTATAGAAGTAAATGCAACAAGAAATTATGGTAATTCCTGATGACAGAAACAGTTTCGAAACTATTGAGAATCACCCTCTTAAAGAAATAAAAAAAGGGATTTTGAAATTTTTGAAAATAAATTTTGATTAAAGCGGTATGTATCTTAGAAATGATAATAAATGTAATATCGACATTAAAAATAAAATATGTTCTCCAACAAGAAAATTAGAATAATTACTTCGTAATTTAATTGAAAAGTCAATAACTATTTTGAAAAATGCAGTTCAGAATAGTGCAGCTTTCCTTATAATCATTGAAGGAAATACCATTCCAGAAACTCACAATTAATCTAGCTTCTATTGATGTCATCCATGTTATCCGAAGTAATTTAGGTAATCCAAAAATAATTCCTTCATAACCCAGAGTTATCCATGTAATTTGAAGAAATTTATATGCGTAATCCAAAAAAGTTTCGACCATTTTGTTCCAAAATGCTTTTTTTTTTAATTAATTTTATCAACTGAAAATTTAGATATTTCATTTATGGTTCAATATCGATCTTTTTTAGTTGATAATTCATGTATTTTGTTGAAAATGTATCTTTTCTTGGTAGAAAATTGATCTTGTTCGTTAAAAATTGAAATATCTTGTTCAAAATTCGTTTTTTGGTATTTAAAAATTTAAGTTCTTCGATTGCTAATGTTGCTATTACATTTTTATTCAAAAAATTTCTTTTCGGATCAAAATTAAGTCTCTTGTCTGAAAACACATCGTTTTGGTTGAAATTTGAAATATTTGATTGAAAATTAATCTACAAGAATGAAAATTAGACAATTATGTTTTTAAAAAATCCTTCTTTTTTAAAAAGTCAACTTTTTGTTGAAAACTAATTTTTTGGATAAACATTCTTCATTTTAGTTAAAAATTCATCTCTGGTTTAAAAATTGAACTATTTTATTTAAAAATAGTAGTTTTTTGGTCAAAAATTTATTTTTAAATTGAAAATTTAACTGTATTTGAATGAAGATTCATAATTTTACTTAAAAACTCATATGATTTTCTGAAAATTAAACTAGTTTAATTAAAATTCGTTTTTTTGTGGTTGAAAATTAATTTTCCAACTGGAAATTTAATTATTCTGTTTCTGGTTCAACATCGATCTTTTTCAGTTAAAAAATTATGTATTTTTTTAAACTTATCTTTTTGGTATAAGATTGATCTTCTTTGTTGATAATTCAAATATTTGGTGAAAAATTAATCTACTTTGTAGGAAATTCCACAGTTTTGTTATTAACTCAATTTTTCGATGAAGATTCAACTGGTTTGTTCAAAATTCGCTTTTTTTATAGAAAATTTCACTATTTTGGTAGAAATTTCGTTTTCTTTCGGCAGAAAATTAATATTCAAATGTTACTTTTCCATTTTTAATTTAACATTTATCTGTTTTAGTTGTGAATTCATGTATTTTATTAAAAATTCTTCTTTTTCGGTAGAAAATAAATTTTCTTCCTCGAAAACTTATATTCTTGGTAGAAATTTTAAATATTTTATCAAAAATTATTATAATTTAGTAAAAATTAGACAATTGTGCTGATATCCTTTTTGTTTGAAAAGTCAAGTATTTTGTTAAAAAGTTATTTTTTATGAAGATTATTTTTTTTCGATAAAAATTTGTCTCTTTGGTTTAAACTTCAACTATTTTGATGAAAAATAGTTGTTTTTGGTCAAAAATGTATATTTCCACTTAAAACTTAACTAGATAATTCAGTGAAGATTCATAATGTTCCTTGAAAATTTTTTATCATTGGTTAGAAATTTATATCTTTCGTTGAAAGTTCAAGTACTTTGTTACAAATCCATGTAGTTCGTTGAAAGCTCGTCTTATTCGATAAAAATTTCACCTTCTTCGTTGAAAATTCAACAATATGTAGAAAAGTCATCTTTTTATTTTAACATTCGCATGAGTCTAATTTTTAGGCGGAGTAATCGATTATAATTGTATGCAACTAAGAGTAATCCTATGTTATCTGGAGTAGTCTTATTTAATCCAGATTAATTCTGTATCCAGGGTAATACGGTATAATCCAGAGTAACCCGCCTCCTTTGGAACTCCTTCTGGATTGTTAGGAATTTCTCATTTTGATTCTTCTTGAACCCTACAAATTTCTTTTTACCTCGATCTTTATTCTCAGAAGGCAACTTTTTTCCACTATTACATTTTGAGTTTCAACCATTTTAGTTTTTTCAACCACCCAAGTAGATTCCAAAAAGTACTATCGTAAGTATTGATAAATATACCGGATTTTATATAAATCGGATTCAAAGAAAATTATATTGCCATTTTATATTTCAACCGTTACCAGAGTGTGGATTAGGTTTTAAAATTTGCCTACCATTTCCACGAAAATGGTAGATAGGTTGATACCAAAGAATTTATATGTGTTAGGGTCAAAAATTTTACAATTAATAAAACTTTTTATTTTTGAATAACCCGCGCAGAAATCTCGGTCTGGCCCCGATCGGGGCCAGACCAGTCCAGGTCGGGTCCCGATCGGGAATCCTGGTCGAGGCCAGGTCGCGGATGAAACACACGCCCAGATCGGGGCCAGGTCGGGACACCGAATTGGGAAACCCGATCTGTGTCCCATCGGTGTCTGATCGGTACACGATGAGTCTCATTATAATCCATTCATGAATTTCACAAATGGAGATTTAATAAAAGTAAGCTCGAAAGTATCGAATGGTCCTCTCCTTTCGAAGGCCACCTTAATGCTCTGAATTTCCAATTCAGTTATTTTAAGTTAAAATTAAAGTACTACATGTACGAAAAGAAAAAGTTTCAGAATACAAAATTTAATTATACTTTTGAAAAACGTAAAATTATTGTAAAATTATTCTGGATGGTATCAGTTTCGAGGAAAAGTTTTGTTTTTTATCAAAAAAATGGTTGATAACCAGAAATATTTTAAATTAGAATTTCAATTTCTTGAAAAAAAATGTTGTCCATAAAACTTTTAAAAAAATTAGAAAAAGTTTTTTCGCAAAAAGATTCCCTACAACTTGACATTTTCGAATGCTTCCAAAGAAAATCAACGGGAAATAACCTATCATTTACGATTTATTAAAATTTTACTGTAAATAAATTCAATTTCCTGCTAATTGCATTACTTCTTGAAAAATTCGAGAAGGTGGTTGTAGATAATTTTTTCGCCAAAAAATTGCGCTATCATTTATTAGATCGTTTTATTTTTTTAAATCGGTTAAGAAGAAATATAGACCAAACAACTTTTAAACAAAAATGAAAAATTTTGAATGAAATATTTCTGGTTATTTTAAATATTATTTACAGAATTGAAATCATTTAAATCATTCATTTAAATCATTTTTATTAGTATTAATTAATTTCGAACAAATGAACGTTTTTATAACTTGAAATGTCAATGTTTATAATGAAAAAGAAAAAAACGTTGTTTATCATTTTAAACTTCGCGCGAAACTAATTAGATTCCGATTGCGACGCTTGCGCAGTTGAGTAACTAGCTCTTGCTGGAATGTTATGAAAATTGGTCCATAACGTATTTCTGTAATAAATTTATTATTAATACAAAATCAATGTTTCAATGAGAGATTGTCCATATATTACGTAAGACGTTTTTCTGTTGCTTGAATAAAGACGAAAATAATATTTTTATCAAGTTGAAAAGGACACAGCGATATAAACAAAAGAAAAATGTCTTACGTAATATATGGACGATTCCTAACATTATCGATTGTATCACATACTTTACTCTTATAATTTAAAAACATTACGATTTTGGGCATACTGCAATTCATTTCTTGTAAATAGATTTGATAATTCGAACTCTACATTAAATCGAAAAACCTTAAGTTCTTTAATAATAATTGAAAATAAAATAACTTGATCAATTTCATCATATAATATTTGACCCATCTAATGGTAAATATACTAATTTTACCTAAAACAATTAAATTAATTAATAATTTATTTGGGGTTACGTCTCAATTTGCTCGCAGAGTGTAATTACTTACTCTCATCTTCCTCGCACAGGTTTCGAGGTCTACTGACTGGTTTTTAATGCCTCTGAACACGTGGCTTACTCGCCTTATGCATTTTTAATCATTGCTAGAATATTATAAACGAGTAGTATGTATACAAATTTCACTGCACTACCGGAAAAAATCAAGGAGCACTAGTTCTGCGAGCGCATGGAGATGGCGTTTCAGTAGGAAATCGGTCTGGCCCGGTCGGGCCCAGGTATGGGCCACAGAGTTCTACCGATCAGGGCCAGATCGGGAAATCCGACCGGGGCCAGATCGGTATTACGTTTGAAATCGGGCGATTTCTGCACGGGAAATGATTTGCAAATTCAAATTCGGAACCTGTCGGTCTCAAAAAATACAGATATATATAATTATCCATAAAAAGATTAAGAATGTCATTTTCTATAGTGAACTGTTGGAGTTAGGAAAAAATGAACAACATTTTTAGATTCGGAATCCAAAGAATTCTAATAGGAGCTAGTCTTAGAAAACACAGAAAAACAAAGTGTGAATTACACACTACTTTCGAGGTATCATTTGCCTGCAACAAAAATTACCCGTGGTAGTGTGAATGATATACTCTTAAGCAAGCAAATTTCTTAATTATCTATAGGTCTAAACTTAATGTTGCCCTGTGATATAGGGTACGGTGTACCGACCATTTGGGGCACTATGTACCGACAACTTGGAATATTCGAATCACAACCAAGGCAGACACCATTCTAATTCAACCTGCAACAAAATTTATTCATATTTTGTCGATGTCTTCTTTGGGAGGTAATTAAAGACCTAGCCAAGTCGAATTATTTTCACTCAGGAGCCTATTACATACTGACAAAGAAATGTCTAAATCCGTTCTTCTGATGGCTCGAATGCATTTTTTGGATCAAAATGTGTGTCACGGAGTGTGTAGATCGGATCGAAAATTTAGTCAGATTGAATCCCAAGAAGTAGAGGTTTGGTAACGGTAGTTGACAGCGCCTTGTAGACTTGTTGATGAAGGTTGCATAGCATCACGTATCGCGAGGGGACAGTAAACACTTGCGCAGCCAATTGCTCCAAGTGGCAAGTGGACTATGCCTATGGTATGTATCGGGCTTTCTGTCTCTAAGGCCGCATTTACTTGCATTTGTGTGTGTTTCTGTGTGTATGAGTGAGACGCCAAGGCGTGGGTCATGTCGCATTCGTGTCACTATGCCCATTCACTGTGTCACATTATCGCAAGTTTTGTCATCATCTGACAAATTATTTTAAACTTTAATTATATTTATTGATACATAATTCCTTAATTGCCTGAAATTTAATGAGGTCTATTGGATTATGTGTGCCTCTGACATTAGTCGTCTTCATATCATTATAATTATCCGCTTGATATCATCTACTCTAGTTAAGAATTGAGTATTGCTGAGCAACGTAAAACAGTCGAAGATTAAAATAAGATTTGGTGTGAGTGACTGTAAAATTTCATTTTGAAATTTCCCTGATGTTTCCCGACTAATTTTCAGATTTTCCTGGCCAATGATATTCAAAGAACTCTCTCTCCTCTCTTCATCTAACATGCCCCCTTCTATCTTATCTTATCTGATCATATCCTAGAAAAAAAATGAAGAAAATTTGAGTATTTAGATCACTATACTGAAAACTGAAGGGGTAAAGTTGGCTAGGGTATGGGGTAAAATCGGCTAGGGTGCCGAGAAAGTTGCCAAGGGTAAAGGGTGAAGTTTTCCAGGGTAGAGGTAAAGTCGGCTGGAGTATGGAGTAAACTCATCTCGGGTACGGGGAAAATTCGGCTGGGGGCGGGGTAAAGTCGGTAGTTTATGAGGCAAAGTCAACTGGGGTACGGAGTAAAGTCAGATAGAGACTTCCTCTACTAGTCTACTTCACCGTCCAGAAAAAAGAACAACCGATGGCTCGACACCCGACCGAAACTATAAGGGTTGCTTCTCAGGGATACGAAACCCAATTTCAGTGATTTCAGTATAGTTGTACTGAATTAAAGGAAAATTTAGAGAATTCGATCAAATCCATAAAAGTTCAAATCCCTTGAAAAATTTTTAATCCCTTAAGAATGTATTGAAATCTTTTAAAATACTGTCAAATATTTCCAAACCTTTAACAATTTTTTTTAAATCGTTTGAAACTTTTTAAATACCTTAAAATTCCTTTGAATTTTTAAAAATACACTTTTAAATCCTTTGAGATGTAATCTAATTATTGAAATAAATTGACAATTTCATGGAATCTTTTCAAAAGTCCTAAAACCTTAAAAATGTATGGTAATAACTTGAAATATTGAAAAATCTTTGAAATTATACGGAATCTCTCAATTCTTGTGAAAAATTCTCCAAAATCCAGTTAAATAATATAAAACCCTTGTAGTTACGTGAAATCTAATATTACCTGAAATCTTGAAAAATTGAATAAAATACCTTATTGAGAGCTTTTAAAACCCCTTAAAATCTTTGAAATCTTGTAAAATCCTTATTAGAATCTAATAAAATACCCTACAATATTTAACTTTTTTTATATTTTCATGCCTCTCGTAACTTTTTGAAACTCTTACGAATTCATTACAATTTTTAAAATCTAAAATCTTAGACAAATTTTTAAATCCCTTCAAATCTTTTAAAATTTCATGAAACTTTTCAAATTCTTGGAACTTCTTTAGAAATTTAAAACATAGCTTTAAATCTGTAAAATCCTTTGAAATTCCTTTAAATAATCGAAATCTATAAAAAAAAATTCCTTAGAATCTTTTAAAATACACTACAGTATTTCAAATTCTTTAAAACCTTTTGAAACTCCATGTAACTTTTTAAAGCTCTTCAAAAATGTTTGGAATTTTGAAAAGCAATCGAAAACTTTAAAAGTCCTTTATAACCCGTTAAAATTATTGCAATCTGTTTAAAAAATTTAGAAATCTTTCAAAATTCCCGAAAATATGAAAAATATTTTTAAAACTTTTGAAATCCCTTAAAATCTTTTAAAATCCTTAAAAGCCTTGCAGTTCTTGAAAAGCACTTGGAAGATTTTAAAATAGCTTAAACTCCTAGTAATTCGTTGAAACAACTTCAAATTATTAAAATCCATTCGAAATTTCTTAGAATCTTTAAAAACTTTCTGAAATATTTCAAATCCTTTGAAATAACTGCAAATTGTTGAAATATATCTACAATTGTTTGGAATCTTTTTAAATACCCCAAAATGTATTAACTCCTTTGAAATCTTTTGAAATTCCTTAAAATTCTTTAAAATGCCCGAATTATTAAAATATATTAAAGTGCCTTGGAATCTTCAAAAAATTAAAATACCCTAAAGTACTTTAAATAGTTTGAAATCTTTTGAAATCCTTTGTACCTTTTAAAGATCTTGAACATTTCTTGAAAATTTTAGAAGTAGCTTCAAATTTTTTAAATCCTTTAAAATCCCCTCAAATTATTAAAATCTACAACAAAATCTTTATAATCTTTTAAAATACTCTAAAATATTTGAAATTCTCTGAAATCCTTTGTAACTTTTGAAAGCTCTAGAAAAATCGTTGAAATTTTAAAATATTCTCATTTTTTAAAATTTTTTGAGGTATTGAGGTATTTTAAATCTTTTGCAAATAATGAAATTCCTTCAAATATTTTTAAAACTCTTGAAAGTTCCTTGAAAGTTCCTTGGAATTTACAAAAAATACTTAAAAATATTTTCAATCCTTTGAAATCTCTCTAAATCCATGGAATATATATAAAACTTTTTGGAATGTTTTAAAATACCTCAAAATGTTTCAAATTCTTTGAAATCCGATATACTTTCAAATTTTTTTAAATCCCTTGCAACATTTTAGGCTCTTGAAAATTACTCGGAAGTTTTAAGAATAGCTTCAAATCCTTAAAATCCTTTGAAATAGCTTCAAATTATAAAAATCGATTAAAAATTACTTAAAATCTTTTAAAATTTAATATACCCTGAGACATTTCATATCCTTTTAAATCCGTTGCACCTTTGAAGGCTCTTGAAAAGTCCTTCGAAATTTTAGAAATAGCTTTAAATCTTTGTAATGCTTTAAAATTCCCTGAAATGATTAAAATCGATTTAAATTAAAATTACTCAAAGATTTCAAGAGAATTCAAAGAAATTCAGAAATAGATAGACCAGAATTCAATAGTGAATAGCCCATGAATTAATTTAATGAAAGAAAATTTACAAGTATTCTGTTCATTTTAAAAAGTAAATATTGAGACATTAGAGTAAAAAAGTTACTGCATAGAAATTTCAGAAAAGAGTGAACTTGAAGTAATTTATACAGGAATACCCTGACTTCTACCATTTTTTTTTAATCTCTGAGTTTTCACCGATTTCCAGGTTTTCGCTGACCTCCGGCCACCCTCATAGTATACTCATTTCACCTGCATTAATTCGAAACTAGATCCAATTTAAATGAAGCTTTAATTTTTAGGGGAAATATTGACAAACATTGAAGCGGCTGAGTTTGTGTGATGTAAGAATAACCATAGCGAAGTATCGTGTTTATTAACCGCAGAGCAGCCACCATTACGAAAGTGCGCACCCCATAGGCTCGAAAATCTGCCTCCCCTTTTTTGGTTTGGGGGGTTCAGAAGAAACCCCATTCGAATTGAAACCAGTCAGGGTGCGGGGTGTCTGGAAGGGGAAATAGTGTGCTTATATGGCACCCCAAGTGAAAATAATGTAACACACTGCTACGGAAATCTATTGACATCACACCCTATACGCAAGAACACACACACGGATTTGAATCCATATAGATTGGGTTACCCGATTCCTTTTTTATTGGTGTGTGTGTGTGTTTCTTTGGGTGTTTGAATGCATGTGTTCGCCTACTGGCTGCAGTGGTTGGTGCACCCTCTATAAATAGTGAACGTTCAAGATGGCGATGTCAAAATAACCGTAGGTTAGTGGCAGAAAGAGGTCGTTCATTGGGCCAGATCGATCGATTTTTGAAATGAGAAAGTCACGTGCTGTGATTTAGCTCTCTTTCATCATGTTGAGATTTTAGCTGAGGTCGCTAAACTTATCGTCACCCTAGATTCTAGAGGCATAGACTCCTAGACGCAATTCTACTTTTTACAGATTTAGAGCAATTTTTATTTTTAGGCACATTCAGCATTAAAATCTATCTCTAAATAAAATTTTTTCTAAATTTATTCTCAAAGTTAATGGAATTTTTAATTCAAATTGTGTTGCCAATTAGAAGTTGAAGTTATATCATATACGCCATCTACTTTTTTGCTTTGTTACATTCTCATCATTTATGATTGAGAAAGTATTAGAATTGTCGGAAATTTGACATGACACTTTTTCAACGGATCTCCACGTTTCGAGACCCTCTGAATCCGAAAATCATGTTTTCATGATGGCGTCTGTCTGTCTGTCCGTCCGTAAACACGATAACTCTCGAAAAAATGAACGAATCAAATCCATCTTTGACACACTTTTTCTAGGTCCTAAAAGAAAGGACGAGTTCGTTAACCAGCCATTTTTGATAAAAATTCAAAAAGTGAGCGCATTTTAAAAATTTTTGAGACCACTTTTTTCTTAATTTCAAAATTCTATTTAAGGATATTTATAGTATTAAAAAAACAAACAATTTATCCTAATGATTTTTTTCGATAAGAAAAAAATTCTCAGAGTTATAGCGTTTTCAAAATTTTTTTAATCAACCGAAAATTAAAATTTGAAGCCGAAAAACGCACGATATAAAAAAAGTCAAGAGAAGAAAAGCATTTCTTTTTTAAATCCCTACAAGATTATCATAAATAATTTTTGGATTTTCTTCAAAAATCTAAAATTCAAATTTTGATTGCACAAAAAATAATGGAAAATAAAAAATTCCATTAAGTGGAAAAAATATCTAGGGTACAAAAAAAGATGAATTAACAAAAATGGTTATCCCAAAAAAGATCTACAATTTCGTTAAGAATCACTTCTTGATAGGACGCGTACTATTTGTTTTATTCGTGAAAAATAACGTTGAAGAAAGTAAAATGAAAAAAATGTGTGGAAAAACGACGAAAGTTACGAGAAAAAAAAGCCAACAAAATCTGTTTACAAATGTCTGTCGGAAATCGAGCGCGCAGCGCGAGTGTCACGATGAGACTGTGTACCTCAAAGCCTATAGAGCTTTGAGAAACTTAATCTTTGACTATACTTAATTAAGTAGACAATTCAGAATATGAAGACGCATATAAATACTGCCATCTGAAAGAGATCTTTTTGATAAAGTTTTTTTCTAGCATTCAAAATTCAAAGAATAAATATTCGAGCGCGTAGCGCGAGGTAACCTATTATCGAGCGCGAAGCACGAAATTCAACCGTCGCGCGCCCTAGGCGCGCTCAAACTTGCGAGCGTAGCGCGCGATGAGAATGTGACCGCGAAGCGGGCAGATTTTTATAAGTTAAAAATGTCAACTGCTTAGCGGATGTTTTATACTTTACATTTTTTAATTTACTTAAACTTCAATTTGAGAGATAACGAATTTCAAAATATGTTCAAACTCAAAAGTAACCATTGGAATATTACTTGAAAATCAATAACTTGGGAATAACTCACGTATTCAAGGCATGTAATACAATAGGAGAATGTAAACTATCATTCTTTTGAAATTCTTACTTATAATTTTCATTATTAATAGTTCCATTGCCAATATTTTATAGTCACGGCGTACTATA
>NC_046664.1:61798993-61801636 GCF_010883055.1 Belonocnema kinseyi
ACCCCATTTCCAAAGCCAGTTTCTCACATCAGCTAAAATACATTAATAATGATATCAAAATTTCTGTTCATATTTTCTTCACCACGCAATTTTTTCATCGGTATACTTATTTTGACTTATTTTTATGTTTTTTGCCCTAATGCGAACTGAATTAACAGAACTCAATAAGAAAATCCGACTATTTTTAGTTTCAAGTTAATTATTTTTAATTGAAAAGTCTATTATTCTATGTATGGTTCAACATTCTGCTGCTGTTCGAAGATTTAACTATTTTCTTGAAATTTCATTTTTTTTATTCGAAAATTAATTTTTTTTGCATGAGATTCAACTAATCCATTTATGCTTAAAAATTGATAGTTTTAGGCTGAAAATTCAACTATTAAACTTAAAATTCAACAATTTGGTTGAAATTTTTTCTATCTTGAATGAAAAATCTTTCTTTGATGAAAATTCATTTCTTTTGGTAAAATGTAATCTTTTTTAGGTAAAAGTAGATTTTTTGGTTAAAAATGTATCTATTTTGTTTTTGATTAATAATTTTTTAATGAAAATTCGTCTTTTCTGGTTGAATTCCACTGTTTTTTATTCAAACTTCAAATCTTTTTGTTTACATATCAACTGTTATATTTTTTTGTTGAGAATCAGTTTTTTTTATTAAACATTTAAACACCTTGTGAAGAGTTTAAATTTTTAGATAAAAAAATTACTTTTTTGTTGGTGGTTATTAATTTTAGTTCAAAATTCAAATATTTTGTTGATAATTTAATTCTTTTGTTCAAAATTTATCTATTTTGCTAAAAATCATCGTATTTCTTGTTTCGTCTGTTTGATAGAAAATTTCTGGGTGATTCAAAAAAATATTTGATTCTTCTAATAAAATTTGTTGACTGAATCAACCATATTCCATGGTTAAACCAGCAAAAATTGTTAATTATTTAACAAAATCCTTTTTTCTGAGTGTATTTGTTTCAAAATGAAACTATATGTGGTTGAAGTTGAATCTTTCTTATTTGAATATTAGGCAATTTGGTTAAAAATTCATTTTGATAGATTGAAAAATTAGAAATTTGGTTGAAAAATCTTCCCTCTCTCTAAAAATTTTAACTATTTAGTTGTCTATGTAACTGTTTAATTAATTTTTTTTTTAAATTTAACTATTAAGTTAAAATTGAAAGAATTAAGTTGTTGCTTTTTCGAAAATTCAACTGTCATATTGGAAAGTTGTTTTTCCGGATAGAAACTTCGTTGCTCGGGATTGAACTTATTTTATGATAATTTCTTTATTAATAATTCATCTTTATTGATTAAAAATTCAACTACTTACATAGCTGTTAATGCAGCTATTTATTTGATATTTTTTTGGTTCGAAAATTCAACTATTTTGTTGAAAATTAGCCATTTTGGATAGGAAATTCGTCCCTCTAGATTGAAAATTCATATTTTTTTTAGAAAAATTCTTGGTTAATAATTCATAATCCTTGGTTGAAAATACAATTGCGTTATAAAAAAATTTGTCATTTTGGCTTCACGTTTCACCTGTTTGTTTGATAATGCAACTGTTTGTAGTTGAAATTGAATCCATCTAAAGAGATTCAACTATTTGATAACAAATTCTACTATTTTGTTGAAAATTACTCTTTCTTGTTAAAAAATTAATATTTTCTGGTTTAAAAGTCAAGTAATTGATTAAAGATGCATTACATGCTGACTTAAAATCTTAAGCATATCATATTGATGCATGTTTTGTGTTTTATTTTAGACGTCAATGAAATGAAATGAAAGAAGAAATTTTGACTCCAGTGATGCTTGGAAGAGCGCAACTAGGTGTCATGAAAAAGGGCTATTCAGAAAGTGGATCTTGGAAAAAAAAATCAATGAATCCAGAAACTCGTGACGTAATCGCGTGTACCTTTATCTAAGTAATCGTCGTGATGACTCGGTAATTTAGACAGAATATGCCAGTGCCAATCACATCTGATGTTGAACTGCCGTTGACATAATCTAGTGAAAACTGCTTTGTGAAATTCGCGTAATTTAAATTTTAATTTACAACCATAATTAGTTTAACTTAAATAAAACATAATGTTACAATGCATGTGAAAGTTTTTTTTTAAGATTCGTGTTTCGGTACTCGAATAGAAATAATTCGAACTGACTAAATCTTTAATTATCCCTCAATCAAGACATAACCAAGGCATTCTCAAGACGTTTTCTAAGTCTCTATTCTAACCGCGAACGAGACGTTATTTTATTTTTTATTTTTAAAACTTTATTTTTAAAACTTTATTTTTAAGTCCAACTCAAGGGCAACATTATCCAAATTCAGTATATTTATCAACACTTCTTGTCTTCAGATAACTTCCATTTACAACTTCTAACAAGGAGAGTTCGCGAGATATGCGTCGCTGATTCGAATGGAGATTTACAGGATTGAAGTACCTCAAAATTCATTGGGAGCATACTACATTGAAAGAAAGGACACGCACCTAATAAATTTGCATGTACTTTCACTCTATGAAGCCCCAGTCGAATCAGCGACGAACATCTCGCGACCTTTCCATGTAAGTCTTGCTCCTGGCTGCGAGCGAGACTTTATTTTATGTCTCAAAGTCCAACTCAAAGTAAGGAAAGCATTATCCAAAT
>NC_046664.1:61801736-61846633 GCF_010883055.1 Belonocnema kinseyi
TCCTTGTCTTAAGGAAAGTGCTGTGTGATAAGGTGTGTGGATGCCCGGGGCAAGAAAAAGTGGAGGCCCTTTAAATTAATAAATATCTATTATTAATTCATTAATTTCTTACAAAATGGAAAATTGTATTGCTATATAATTTTTGAATCCACGGTTTGTGGAGGCCCTCATCATGTGGGGGCCCAGGGGCTTTCGCCCCGGTTGCCCCGCCGTAAATCCTGCCCTGATTTTGCGGTTGCTAAACATAGTTGTAAAGTAGCATTTCTTACGCACATATAGCAAAAAGTTATTTTTTTACCAAAAAGAAAGATTTTTCAACTAAGAAACATCAATTTTTAAAAACTTAAAAACTTAAATTTTCAGACAAAAAATTCATTTTTAACCAAAAAAAGGCGTTTTCATTAAACAGATAATTTTTCAAATAAAGATATAAGCCTTCAATTATTAGGAAAATAGGTTTTTAACAATGTATAGTTTCACTTTAACCCATGTAGTTGAATTTTGAATTAAAAAAGATTGTTCCTAACCAAAGTAGTTGAACTTTCAACGAAAGAGATGAATTTTCAACTAAAAATACAAATCTTTGAAAAATGATTTCTTAACAAGGTAATTCAAAGAAATCTTTCAAACAAAATAGTTGAATACTCAAGCAAAGAAGAAGAATTTCTAACTTTGTTCAAAAATGTTTGAATTCTCTACCAAATAGTTGCATTTTTGTCAAAAAAAGATGCAATTTCTCTTAGAACAAACGAATTTTAATTTTTTTCAAATAGTTAAATTTTTATCCAAAAAAGATTCCGGTTCATTTTTCAAGAACAAAATAAGAATTTTTTAACAAAAAGTACGCTTCTACGAAAAAAAATGAATTTTTAATCTAAGAGGACGCATTTTTTCAACCAAAACGAATTAACTCTTAACAAAATATTCTAATTTTTAACCAAGTAGTTGCATTTTTATCCAAGAAAGATAAAATTTCTCTTTAAACAAGTGAATGTTTAATTAAAACAAAACAAAAACTTAAAAAAAAAATAGTTGAATTTTCATCCAGAAAAGATTTCAGTTCTCTTTTCAACACCAAAATATTAAATTTAAACAAAAAGTACGACTTGTCGACAAAATTGTTGAATTTTCAAACAAAAAGTATGACTTGAAAAAAAACTGTTGAATTTTCAAAAAATTACTGCATTTTTATGTAACAAACTTTTTAGAAAAAGTGAAATTTTCAACCGAAAATTTACATTTTTATTCAAGAAAGATGAAATTTTTTTCTAAAACAGATGAATAATAAAATAATAAAATAAGAAGATCTTTAAATTTGTATCCAAAGAAGATGTCCAAGAAGAATGAAGATTCCACTAAAACAGGTGAATATTTAAATGAAAAAGACAAATTCTCGAAAAAAGTCTTTTACTTTCCTCCAAAAAGATTTCAATTGACTTTTTAACAGAGAAATACGAATTTTAATAAAAAAGACCAAATTTTAGAAATTTAAATTAGATAAAACTCCCTATTTAACGTCCAATAATCAAATTGATTATCGTTCTACGAAAAAGAAGAATTTTTAAACCCAAAAATGCAAATTTTTAACAGAACAGTTGAATTTGCAAACCAAAAAGGATGTCTTTTTAAGAAAATTTTTAAATGTTTAACGAAATAATAGAATTTATTACTAAAAAGATAATCTTCAGGAGAAAGTTTTTGCGAATTTGTAAAAATTACGTAATTTAAGTAATTTAATTTAAGTATAGTCCCCAAGTCTTGCTTCTATCCGCGATTGAGACATAACCGTCTTGAGGTTCAATTCAATTCAAACCAAGTCCAACTGAAGTAGAAATGTTTCTACTCGGGGTATTGTTATGGTATTTTGGTACGATCTAAATCTAACATGATACAAAATGGGAAATTAGCACCATAAGAACATGTCTTATCGCTTCGAATGAGCAGCAAAATATTACAATCACAAACAAAAATTGAATTTCTTCTCTCTCTTTACTCGAGACCCTCGGATGCTGAGACAGTCTTTCATGGGAGCGTTCGTTCATTCATCGTTTTAGCACTTTTGTGCGGTGTGAAGATACGGGTCTTCTGTCGCGTCGCGCCGCGGCACACTGCACCGTGCCTGGGAACCTCGGAACTGTTTTGTATAACCTGATTAGGGTAAAATGCCGCCATCCACCACTTCTACACTGAATGCGAGGGTGTGCTTCCAAAAGATCGTCATTTTTCGACTTTCGCTTCATATTTCGTAACAGATTGTCACTTGTCACTTGTGGGAAAAAGAAAAGGGTTTGGTTCACTGCGTTAAGGAACAACTCTAAGGATAATCGAATATTAAGGCTTTTATGACAATTATTCTGATACTGTTGTGAAATATTATTTTATTCAGCACTCGGATTATTGACCATGGATAGATTTAGTTAAAAATATAAATTTTTTATCCCCATATACGAGCTCTGTCCGGAAAGTATTCGACCCTAGGGTATATCAGGAATAACTAGAATTCTGGTCAATGGCAAAGATACACGGAGAAAAATGTTCGGTTGACAAACAAAAGTTTGGTTGTCCCAATCAAATTTTGTGGTTGCTATAGAAACAACTAAACTGTTTTCTTGAGCCAACCAAATTATTCTGTTGTAACGTTTAGTTAAACTAATCAACAAGTTTGGCAGGCACAACAACATTTTTTTGCATATTAAATAAACTTATTTATTTAAATTATAACCACATATTTGTTACCTCAATATAATGATTTTTTTTTAATTGAAAAACATATTTTTGATTTTACAAATTAGTGTTGCTAAAAAAACTAAATATTTGTAATCACAACAAAAATTTTTTGTTGAGCGAAAGAACTTTGGTTGACTGAACAAAACAGTTCTTTTGGAAAAATACAATTTTTTCAAGCAGCAATTATTTTTTTACAGAAAATGCGTTTTGTGAATAAAATATAAAATATTTTTTGTATGAGAAAAAAAAACTAGAAGGAAAAAAAGGTTTTAGGATTTGAGAGATTACATACAACGAATGTTAAAATGTACAAATCATTTATTTTGAAATACATCTATAAGAGATCCTATGCCCCCATTCATTTAAAATCTGTTGAGTCAAGGCGTCAGCCATCCTATAATGTTTTTTCAAAACAAAACAAAAACTCTTTTTTTCAACTCTATTTTCTTTGACAGAACTACAAATAATATTAACGATCAAAAAGCAGAGAGGCGTTTTCGCTCGAATTCTTGCTGGGATATTATTTTTGTTCTCAGTGTATCCTCTTCAAAATACTCCCCTTTGGAAGCCACAACATTTTTCCAGTTATCGTTCCACTTTCGCAAGCACTCCTTAAAGTCATCTTTCGGAAGAGAGAAAAACTGCTTCCGCGCATTCTATTTTATTTTCTATATGTCTTGAAATTATTTCTCTTTTAAAGGATTATTTAATTTGGGATATATCATAGTCAGAACTGTATGGGTGCTTCCGCAGTTGCGTTAAGTCGCGTTTCACCAGAAATTGCTCAGTAAGCTGCGGTGATTGGGTAGGGGCTTCTCGTGTAGAATGACCCAGTCGTCACTGACCCAGGGTCATTCCGAAATCTTGGCTCCTTTTCTCGCTTAAATGCAAATTAAATTAATAGAATCCAAAAAGAAAATTACAGCCATTTTTTTCGATAAAACTTAATTCTTTCTTTAAATTCATTAATTAATTTTTAATTAATTAATTAATTAATTACCTATTTATTGAAAAATCTACTATTACATTTCTTGTTCAGAATTCATATATTTCTATTAGAAATTCTTTTATTCAGTTAAAGGTTCAACTACTTTGTTCATAAATTTGGTCTTTTAGTTGAAAATTAATTTTCCTAACTCACAATTAAACTAACCTATTTTTGACTAAAAATGATTGTCTTCATTTGAATATTCAGCTACTAAATTTTTTATTGAAAATTGATCTTTATTGGTTGAAAATTGAAGTACGTACTTTGTTGAAAGTGCAACTACTTGGTTTATTATATATTTCATTGATTAAAAATTTAATTATTTTGTTAAAAAATCTTTTTTTTTGTTGAAAATTAATTTATTAACTGCAAATTTGACGTCTAAAAATGGATCGCTTTTTGTTGAAAATTACACTCATTTTTTTAATATGCGTTCTTTTTTGGTTAAAAAATAAATGTTTTGAACCATGAATTAAAATATTCCTATTTTCCACCATAATTAATCTTAATGATCGAATATGCAACTTCTTCGTTAAAAGTAGATCTATTTTGCTAAAAACTCATTTTATTATTTAAAGATATAGATGTTCAGTTTTGGTTGGAAATTAATTTAGTGAAGTTAAAATTTTAATATTTTTTTTGATTGACAATTTACTGTTTTCAGTTAAAAATTCAACTTTCTATTTAGAAAAAAGATTTTTTGGACTTGCAAATTTAACTATTCTATGGGAAGTTCTTCTCATTGCGATAAAAATTATATTATCTACGTAGAAAATGAAAATATTTGATTAAAAATTAACTGATTGGTTCTAAAAATGAACCTTTTAGTTGAAAATTTGTATTTTTGAGTTGAAAATTCCACTGTTTTGGTTGAGGATTTAACTATTTTGTTGAAAATTCGTCTTTGTCGATTGTATTCAACTGTTTTTGATTTAAAATGAAAATCTTTTTCTTTTAATATGAACAATTGTATTGCTTTTTGAGAATTAATTTTCTTTGATTGAATGCTACTGCTTCCTATTAAAATTAAAATATTTCTGGTTGAAACATCAAGTATTAGATTTTTCACTGAGAATTAATTTTTTTATTGAAAATTCAACTGTTTGGTTAAAAATTAAACTTCTTTTTTTTAAATTAATTTTCTTGGTTGAAGATTGGTTATTTCAGTTTAGGCTTTGTTAATAACGTAATTAATTTATTAAAAATTCAACGACCTTGTTGAAGCTTTCGTTTGTGGTCAGAAATACTACAGTTTTGTTGAACATTTGTCCCCTGCTCGTGAAAGCTCAACTATTTGGTTGTAGATTCAACTTTTTGGCATATTGTTTGCTTTATCAACAAATTCTTTATTGGAAATCAAGTTTTAAAAAATACCAACTTTTATTTAAGCCTTAGCATGAATGAACCATCAATTTTTTTCAGTGTCTCAATGTAGTATACAGTTTAGTTGCTAACTGTTTAAAACGTTTAAATTCACTTTCGACTGAAAATTATTTATTTGTGTGACCTTTATCTAAACTACTCACTGTGCACGTTATTTTATCAGTTGTCTCATTCGGAGACTTAAATACATGGAAGGCAATGGTCTCAAAAGTCAAAACAGTAAAATACAATTATTATACCATTAAACCAAATTCCTATCGGTGCAAGCGTGACCCACTAGGCTCCAGCCTCATTATACTGTCAGAAATTAAGAAATTCAGTAAAATTTGGAGACTGTGCCGGTTTTGGGACTGGTGTAACAAACTCGAGAGTGTTGCTTTAGAAACGCTTTTGTTTGTCCACGCCTGAGTGATCACCGCACATTCTCCGCAGCTCCTCCTTTTACTCCTGCCTGCGGCACGGCGTCAATTCTCGGAAGGGATATATCCGGGGGCGTTATATCCGACTTTGACTCCAATTCTATTTTAGCTTTATTTTTTTATTTTTACATCTGGTAATGGCTCCTACACTACCGATAACGATTTTTTTTTTAATGGTGATCTTTTATAAAAGCTCATGGCCATACGAAGATGGTCAAAATCAGTTGTGTATTGATGATCAAAATCAAAACTTCTCATCTATACTTTTGTTCTCTGAATAGTCTAAAGTGATATTACAAGATAAGACAATGTTTGAAGTGTTGAATCTTTTTGCGTAGAGTGGCTCGCGTTATGGCTCGAGCTTGGAAGACTAAAAGTACATTAATGCTTAATAAGATCTGGGATGAATGTTACTGTTATAGGTACTTAGGGTAGAGCTTATAAGGATGCGAGGCACGTCTGACAGTGGGCAGGCTGCGCGGGTCACAATCCCATCTGCCGATCTCAACCCGTCTACATCTACTAAGTACCTACTACTATATTCATCTCTTTCTTTCTGTTTTCTCACACTAAACTCACACTCACACTTTCACTCAACTCACGCTCCCACTCACACTCACGCTCCGCTCATATTCAAGCTTACAATCGCACTGAAACGGACACTAAGCGCACACTCACACACGCGCCAACGCACACACAGCCACACAGATGCACACACAAAAGCATCTCGGGCCTTCAAACGCTCAAGTTAAAGACTGCCTCCTCGACGTACGCGAGCGAACCCCATTATCTTATTTACGCCTCATTGTCTCAATGTATCATACCAATATATCGCGCCTGCACGTCCCTCGCACCGAATGTACACTTGGTACGATCGCTCGTGGATCTATACGTGCCTCGCAATTTTCTGATGACAATTGGTTTGCGTTTGTCATACCGACATTGTTTATAATGCAGAGTATAAAGGCGGAAATTGGCAGAGTTTAGGTGCAAGGAGTATCTGTTTCAACCCAATTCACCACAACCGACTTTGGGTATCGGGCACCACAGAAAAAATTTAGAGTTTATTGATTTCAGTTCGAAATGAAATATTCTTTCTTATGAATAATTTCATGCAATGAAAACAGAGCATGAAAAATATCATAATTCAAAATTAGATTTCTAAACTACATACCTCCTTTTCAGCTCATTAGAGACATAATAAATTTTTTACATAATAAAGAAAGAAAAAGAGGCAGAAAAAAGAGAGTTAACCAAAATTCTTTCCCTATTTTTTGATAGAGTTCAGTTTTCGACCAGTGCCTTTTTAACTCTATCTACTAGAAAACCTGGAAATCCAGACTTTTTCAAGAAATTTTGCTTTAAATTTAATGAATGAATTAATTTAATTAAATTTAAGTTCAATACAAATTCAGCTATTTAAATATTTTATTAAGAATTCGTTTTTTTGCGTGATTTTTTAAAAAAATTTGGTAGAAATTAATCTTATCTGTAAAAATACATATTTCTGGCTAAAAAATCAATTACTTTAGTTGAAAATTCACCTTTATCGTTTATAATTCAACTATTCCAATTCAAGATTCATAATTTTAGTTGAAAATTTATCAAGTTATTTGAAATCGTAACCACTTTCTTAAAAACTAGTTTCTTTTTTTGGTTGAAAAATATATATTTTTTAACAGCATTTTAGTTAAAAATTGATCTCTTTGGTAAACAATAATTTTTTAATTCATAATTTGACTCTTCAATTTTTGGTTGACAACCTATTTTCTTTGGTGAAAAATTAGTCTTTATTTGGGGAAATTATTCTTTCCTGTGAAAATACATATTTTTCGTTGGAAATTGAACTTGTTCAGTGAGGGATCTTTTTTAGTTCAAAATTTAACTATTTGAATGAAAATTTACCGTTTTAGCTGAAAATGCAACTATTTAATTGCAAATTCATCTATTTTGCTGAAAGATCGTCCTTTTTGGTAAAAAATTAATTATTTTTGGTGAATATTAATCTTCTTATTGCAAAATTTATATGCTAAGTTAAAAATTCAAGTAACCCAGTAAAATATTAATGATTTTAGTTGACAATTTATCACTTTTGCTGAAAATTTGTTTCTGATCTTTTTCAATTCAAAATTTAATTACTTAATTGAAATTCCATATATTTTGTCGAGAATTCTCCTTTATTCATAGGAAATACATTCTAATTGAAAATTTGTCTTTTTTGGTCGAATTTAACTGGTTTTTACATAGAATTAAAATCCTTCTTGGTTGGAATATTAACAGTTTTTCTTTTTTTAACCCTTCGAGTACACACCTATTTTTTCAATCATTTCCTACACACTGGGTCAAAATGACCCCCTCCCCTTTTTATTGTCTGTAACTTCATAACTACTGAACCTTTTGACTAGCCAAAATTAATTTGCACACAATTACTTGCACAAAATTTAAAAACAGTGTTGACACTTTTTTTACTAACAAATTTTTATAATTGATGAAAACGAAAAATCTAACTTTGATTAAATTCGACGTTAAGTACACATATGGGTCACCTTGCCCATAATTTGATTTCAATTGCTTCTCAACGACGACTGATGACTCGGGACGCTACAGAAACTGTAGTCGGTGAAAGTTGGCGACAGGGTCATAATGACCCAGTGTGTACTCGAAGGTTTAATTGAAATCTGTTTTGGCAAAAGTATCAGGCATTACATTTTTCACTGAGAATTAATCTTTTTTTTGAAAATTATTTTTTTTTTGTTCTATCAAAACAAATAAAGGCATATAGTTTTTTGGTTGAAAAAGGTTGAAAAAGCATGCATTTTCTTAGAAGTTCGTTTTTTTTGTTATAGAAAATTCAACTATTTTGTTCAAAATTCATGTATTTAGTTTAAAATTCCATTTTTTATTACAAATGTATATTTTTCCATTAGTTAATTCATCATTCTTGTTAAATATTCTTGTATTTTGTTAAATATTGGTTGTTTTTTTTTTTTTTTAGAAAATTAATTTTATTGAATAAATCGTTTTTCTTTCTGATTCAACAATAATGAGGAATCTATGACTGACAAATCAGCCAAAATTTATTTCAGTGACCCAATCTGCTGAATTTTCAACTAAAAAATGTATTTCTTCAACCTAAAAGGACAAAGTTGAATTTTCTAAAAATAAAATTAATTTTTGAAAAAATGTAACCATGTAGTTAAATTTTTAACCAGAAATATGGATATCCAACTAAAATTCTTAATCATTTAATCTTAATATTAACCATTTAACAATGGAACAGATAAGCTTTCAATTAACAAAATTAGTTTTCTTCAAAAGAAAAATTTATCGAAAGAGATCACTTTTTAACTAAAATGATAAATTATCAAAACAAAAGTTTAACCAGGCAGTAAATTTGAATGTAATCTAGACACTAACTTTTATTGAACAAATGAGTAATTTGCAATTACGTAATACAGTGACTTTTACGTAATTGCTATTCCCCTAATTTTTATCATTTATTAAAATTTAGAAATTAAATGAAGAATTTAATGGTAATTTCGTTATTGAAGTATAAATTACCGATCTGATGGTATCTCCTGAAGTTTCCTGAAATCTCCTGAAATGTCTTAAATAATTTGAATGCGTTTGAATGCACTTGAAGCCACTTGAATTCTCTGGAAATCTCCTGAAATATTTCAAGTCTCCTTAAGTCACTTGTAGTCATTTGACTCCACTAAGTCACTTGCATTCATTTGAAGTTATTTTAATTCTCTTGAAATATCCTAAAATATATTAAGTCATTTGAATACACGTGAAGTCACTTGAATTCACACGAAGCCACACGAAGCCACACGAAATCACTTGAAGTCACTATAATTCTCCTAAAGTCACTTGAAATCTCCTGCGATATGAGAAGTCATTTGAATTCAAATGAAGTCACTGGAAGTTAATTAAAGTCACTTAAATTCTCTTGAAATCTCCCGAAATATCTTAATTCGCTTGAAGTCATTTAAATTTACTTAAATCACTTCCATTAATTTAAAGTTATTTTAAATCACTTGAAATCTCCTGAAATATCTGAATTCATTTGAAAACACACAGAATCACGCGAATTAACATGTATTCATACTAACTCACTTGAAGTGACTTGAATTGTCTTGATGTAACTTGCAATCTTCTGAGATATCCAAAGTCATTTGAATTCAAAAGAAGTATGTATTCACACGTATTCACACTAACTCACTTGAAGTGACTTAAATTGTCTTGATGTAACTTGCAATCTTCTGAGATATCTAAAGTCATTTGAATTGAAAAAAAGTCACTGGAAGTCACTTGCATTAGCCTAAATCAATTTGAGTCAATTGAATTCTCGTGAAGTCACTTGAAATCTCCTAAATATCTGAAGTCATTTGAATTCACATGAAGTCACTTGAAGTCAAGTGAATTCACATGAAGTATTTGGAATTCTCCTGAAGTCACTTGAAATCTCTTGAAATATCTGAAGTCATTTGGATTCAAATGAAGTCACGTGAACTCACTCGAAATCGCCTGAATTAATTCGAGTCAATTGAATTCTCGTGAAGTCACATGAAATCTCCTGAAGCCAGTGATATCTTCTGAAATCATTCAAATATCCTTAAATATCTTGAAGTTATAAGTGGATGTACACCCAGTTGCCGAGTTTTCAACTCTTTGAATTTGAACTATTTTCTCTTTAAAGACCTGGAAATAACATTTTATTGTCAACACTTTGTCACTTCTAGTTCGCACAAAGTTTTACTCTATAATTCATATCCATTTTCCATTATCCATCAACCACATAAAAAGAGAACATGAACTACACTTATGGTCTGTTTCATGATACTCTTTCGGTCACCAACATGTTAAGAAAGCACCTTACTACTTTATGATTAATAAAGTGTTTCTCGATGTTTCTAGAGCTCTATGCTCAAGTTCCTCCATTTTCCTTCCAACTTTTAAGTGATAATTGACCATACTTCTAACGTGAAGCTTACATGAATTTTATGCAAATGTCTGCAGGTTATAAGATAGTAACAGCATTAGAAGAATAAATGTCGTTGAACGTGTTTCCTACACAATCGTGCATCGATCCGATACTTATACTCGTGCTTAAACTGCACATCTTACAATGCTATCGGAACGTTACTATAATGTAGATCAAAGCAAAGATAGCACTCGATAAATGAACTTCAGCTAGGATATAGGCAATATCATTATTAAAAAGAACTCAAGGAACAAGCGCCAGAGCATTCAATAATTGTTCCTCTACATTGTTTATATTTATATGTTACAGAAAAAGTGCAAGTTGAAAGCTTAGATATAAGAATCGAGAGCTTAAGTTAGAATTCATACGCTCTTTTAACAAGAGCACTCTCCAAATCCGAATTAGTGGAAATTTTACTGATGCGAGTAGTAGGATTGTGTCTTGACTTATACATTAGTAATTTAATCACTTTCTGCTGTGGGGCTGTTGTACTTAAAGTACGTAACGGATTATAGGCCCTCACCACGGTCCTCCCTTCTCCCTGTAACGAACCGCAACAAAATATTTCTGCCCCCTCCCCCCGCTCACACTCTACGTAATTTATAGTTTCCAGAAATAATAAGATATGCGGGACTTGAGACTAATGACAATTTTGTGTATTTCTAATAATCTTTCAAGGTCGAAAACTTCATTTCGAAAATTCTCAGATTATTTCTTAACAATATTTTATTTTTCTTGGCCATTAAGACTCAAATACCAGCATTTTAATATTGTATTATTTTTAAGATCGGATCTTTTATAAACTAAATCGTATTTTATTTTAGATTCAATCTAAAGATGTTCAAACTTACTTATTTATTTTAAACAAAGAAATTACTTTTCGAAAATAAAAGATGACTTCTTAAGAGAATAAAATTTTCTTCGAAAAATAGTTAAATTTACAAACTGAAAATATGAATCCCCAACAGAAAAGTGTAATAGTTTATATTTCAACAAGAAAAGATGCAATTTCATTTTTAAAAATTAATTTTACAACCAAAAGGACGAATTTTCGGCAAATAAAGATTTTTCAGACGTAAAAGAGAAGAAAAAGTTGACCTAAATTGTTGAATCATTAAGCTAATTTCATTTTTTACTCACGCAGTTGAATTTTCAATTTTCTACTAAAAATATAAATCTCAGCCAACAAATGATTTCTTAACAAAGTGGTTCAAACTAAATAGTTGAATTTCCTACGAAGTGACTTGAATTTTCAATCAGAAAAGACTTATTGTTAACTAAACAGTTAAATTTTCAAACAAAATAGGTTACCTTTTAAAAGAATTGTTGAATCAAGAAGACAAGATAATTTTTTAACAAAATAGTTGGACTTTCAAAAAAATATATATATATTTCACCAAAAAAAAAAGTGAATTTTGAACAAAGAAGTTTAACTTTGAAACAAAATAATAAATCTTCAACAACAAAAAATATTAATTTCAATTAAAAACAGATGAATTCAACTAAATATGTTCAATTAACAATAAATTGCAATTTAAATCAAAGAAGATAACATGTATACAAAGAAGATGAATTCTTAAGCCAAAAAGACGAAATTTCAATAAAACTTTTTTATTTTAAACCAAAACAGAAGGATGTTTACCAAAATAATTGAATCTTCAACCTACCAAGATGAATTTTTAAGCATATAGATCAATTTTACAATACAAAATTTAATAAGCAACCTATCAGTTGCATTTATAACAAACTAGTTGAACAATAAAAAAGCCAATTAGTTGGACTTTTAACCAAAGTTATGAATATTTGATAAAAAAAAAGAATTTTTAACAAAGAAGTTTTTTTACAATCAAGTAGTGGAATTGTCAATCAAAATATTATTAATAATTTTTAAAAAATATTTTATTTTATATTTCAAACAAAAAAAAAATTAATTAAAAATAAAAAGCATTTGAATTAAAACAAAAAAGATTCTCTTAACGAAAAATATAGTAGTTAGTATTTCAGCCTAAAAATTAACTTTTAACTATGAATAATAAAATTTCTTCCAAAAAAGATCAATTTTCAAACCAAAGAGATGAATTTTTAATAAACTGTTGAATTTTCAACTCAAAAATGTGAGTTTTAAACAACACAGTTGAATTTCCATCTCACAAAGTTAAACTTAAAAAAAATTGTCAACCGATCAGTTTCATTTAAAACAAAATAGTTGAACTTTGAAGAAAAAATAAGAAATTTTAACAATATATATGCAGAATTTTCTACCCACAAGATGAAATTTTTAGCCAAGTAAACAAATGAAACAAAAAAGATTAATATTCAACGAAACGTAGTTGCATTAAAAAAATTAAATTACATTTTTAACCAATATTATGAATCTTCACCCCAAAAAGTGAATTTTCAACAAAATAGTTGCAAGTTTGAGCAAGAAGGTATTCATTTTTAACCTCACAGATGTATTTTTAATTTAAAAAAAAGATAACATTTCTACCAAGAGAGATACATTTGTAAATCAAGAAGATTAATTTCCAACAAAATATTTGAATTTACAATAAAAAAAAAGATTTTTCAGTCAATAGAGAAAAACATGTCAACCAATAATTGTTGAATTTTCAAGTACAAAAGATGAATTTTATATACAAGAGAGTTGAATTTTCGACCCAAAAATATGAATTTTAAACAATAAAAAAGTTAGTTTTCAACGAAAAACGACCAATTTTCAATAATGGAAAAGTTTAAAAATTAATTTTGGTAAAAAAAATTTTTAAATTAAACATCTAATAGTTGAATTTTCAATTAAAATGATAAATTTTCAGCCAAAATTAAAATAGTAAAATTTTGAGTTAAAAACATTTTTTTTAGGAAAAAAAACGAATTTTTAATAACTTGATCAAATTTTCAACCAATAAAATTAATTTTTAAAAAAGTAGGTCTTCTTTGGACTGAATATAGTTTAAATTTAATCAAAAAAAGATTAACTCTCAATAGAAAATTTTTTGGTTGAAATTTTGGATAAAAACAATCCATTCTCAGCCCAAATGAATGAGTTCAATTTGAAACAAAGAAAATTAATTTTTAACTTTAAGGAACGAATTTGTAATAAAATAGTTCAATCTTCAATGAAATACAAGAACCTTTTATTGGGTTCTATTAATTCATTTCGTATTTAATTTAAAAAAAAAAACAGAAAAAGGGTGAAAAGGGAAGTTTCTTCAAAAAGGGGAAAACCCAGGATTTATTTAATTTGATGACTGTATTCAGATGCTGTATTCACATCTGGTAGAGGTAGAGTGTCGTAATTGTTGCACGGCCCCTTAATCCTTTATATTACAAAAGTTACAAGATCGAAATATTTTGAGAAAGTCCTTCTACCTAAAGTCAATTGTTGGTTTTATGATATTGTCTAGAATGATGAAATCTACTTTGGAAAATCGCCAATGCTGAGAAACGAAATTTACCTGTTGGTTGAACACTAACCGCTAACCACATAAGAAGGGTTAAGGATTCTTTGAATTAGGGAAGACAAATCCGAACAGAGCCTTTCTTGAAAATCAGATAATAGAGGTGGACAATCGAAGACCTAATATTTTCAAACATAGGTTAAAGGCTTACGGGATTAATTTTATCTCATTGACTTTACGATTGTTCAACAGACCAGACCCCATGGTGATAATATGACACGCCTTAAAGACACTGATGCATTGCAGGTATAAAGTCCCATAATTGCAGGTGCATTTCAGTGACTCTTGAGTCTAGACTCGAGACTCCAGAAAAATCAATTTCTTTCGAAGGGTTAGCTAGAATTTGAAGATGGGATAAATACGTCAGTAGTGAGAAAATTGTTCAAATCCTTATTCAATCAGTCAATATTTTACTGATTAAATTAATCAAACATGCTTTAACTTAAAACTTAGTAATTTCCACTGACAAAGCTGCCTTCACAGATGAATTAGTCAATATTGCTGACTGAATAAAATATTCACTTGAAAGGACTGATTTTCAGTCAATAGAAGAGATTATTTCTTTATTACTTTATATAAATATTTATATTTTTTTATAGTTATATGAATATTATATAAATTTATTATAAGGTGCCTACGGTTTAATAAATGATTGTAATTAACCATAAATGAGTGATTAAAACAATGAAAGTTATAGATTAAATCATTAAAAATTACTGACATATTTTTATTTGTTTTTAATTTCAACTACTTTGTTAAATATTAATTTTTTTTAATTTATCTCTTGTGGAATATTGAAATATTTTCTTCAAGTTCGTTTTTTTTGTAATAAATTATTCTCCTTGACAAAAAAATCATTTTTTTCGGTTTAAAATGCAACTGCTTGGTTGAAAATGGAACAGCTTTGTTGGGAATTCATATTTTTGACTCATTATTATATTTGAAAATTACTCTGTTCAGTTAAGATTTACATTAAATGAAATAAAATGAAATTAGAATTTAATTTAAATCAAACTTTTGTAATTGGAAATTCAAATTATTGGTTTGAAATCTTGTATTTTGATAAATTTCCTGTTTTTTATTTAATACTCAACTTATTGGTTGCAAATTATTGTATCTTCTTAAAATTCTAGTTTTTTATTTAAAAATAAAATTTATTCTGCTTGAAATATCAGCTATTATATTTTTTGTTAAGTAGTCATATTTTGTTGTTAAAAGTTCAAATACTTAGTTAAAAGTTAAACTGCCTTGTTAAATTCATTTTTTCGGTTAAAAATGCAACTACTTGGTTTAAAGTTGAACCACTTTGTTAAGAATTAATTCTTTTGACTTATCATTTTATTTAAAAATTAATCTATTCAGTGGAAAATTTAAATATTAAGCTGAAAATTCGTTTTTTTTTGTTATTGAAAATTAAACTTTTGTAACTGGAAATTAAAGTTATTGGTTGAAAATTCTTGTATTTTGTTTAAATTCTTATTTTTATTAAAAATTTAACTAATTCGCTGTAAATTCTTGTATTTAGTTAAAATTTTTGATTTTATTTTTAATTCAACTTATTGGTTGGAAATTCTTGTATTTTGTTACAATTCTAGTTTTCTAATTAAAAATAATTTTTTACTTAAACTATCAACTATTGATTTTTTTTTTTAGTAGTTATCATAGTTTTTGTTAAAAATTCAAATGCTTAGTTGAAAGCTAAACTAATTTGTTCAAAACTAATTTTTTTTTAATTAACATTTATCGCATTTGTAGAAAATTGAACTATGTTGTTGAATGTTCATCTTCTTGGGTAATCAATTAATTTGCAGGACAGAAAATTCATTTTTTTCGGTTAAAAATGCAACTACTGGGGTAGAAGTTGAACAGCTTTGTTAAGAATTAATTCTTTTTACTCATAATTTTATTGGCAAACGAATCTGTTCAGTGGAAACTTAAAATATTTAGCTGAAAATTACTTTCTTTTCTGTTGTTGAAAATTAAACTTTTGTAATAGGAAATTAAACTTATTAGCTGGAAATTATTGTATTTTGTTAAAATTCTTGTTTTTTATTTGAAATTAAAATATTTTTGACTTGAAATATCAACTACTCTATTTTTCGTTAAGAAGTCATCTTTTTTGGTTTATAATCCAAATATTTAGTTGAAATTTAAACTTTTTTTTGAAAATTTAACTAATTTGTTGAAAATCCATTTTTTTGTGAAACATTCATTACTTTATTAAAAAACTCATCTGTATGGTTGAAAAATTAACTATTTCATATTTATTCTGTTAGGAATCCTTTGCTATTTTGTTGAAAATTCTTTGATTTTCCGTTGAAATTTAATTTTTTAAATAAAAATTTAACTTTTCTGCTGTTGGTTAAAAGTTACTAATTTTGGTTACAAATTCAACTATTGGGTCAAAATTACATGAATTTTATTAATTTTTTTATTGAATTATATGTATTTTATTTAGTTGAAAATCCAATTTTTTGTCAAAACTTCTTGTATTTCGTTGAATTATATTTTTTTAGAAAATATATTATTTGTTGCAAGTTAAAGTAATCGAATCAACGAAAAAAATGTAATATATGATTTTTCAATTTTATTTTAAATCAAAAACAGTTGATATTTCTACTAAACAATATTTTCATTTTAAATCGAAACAGTAGAATTTAAAGAAAAAGATGAATATTCAACCAAGACTATTTTCTAGCATCTTTCAGTTAAAAAAATTAATTTTGGACGGAAAAATATTGACGAATTTGCAATAAAAAGTTTTATTTTTAAGCATAGAGGTTTGATTTCAACTAGAATTAAGAATCTTTAATTTAGAAATATGAATTTGTAACACATGTGTTACAAATGTACTGCTGTAATAAAGTACTGCAGTACTTCGAGTTTCAACCAAGTAATTGAACTTTGAACAAAAAGAGATGATTTCTCAACAAAAAATATATTATAGATGATGATTCAAACAAAATATATTTTAATCTTAATATAAATAACAGTTGGTCATTTAGTCATTTATGGCTAGTTCATTAACCAAGTGATTCAATTTTTAACTGAAAAAAACATGTTTTCAAACATACATTAGTTATTTAAATAAATAAAATAATGTTTTCACAAATCAATTAAATATGCAACCAAATGGGCTAATTTTCGACGAAGAAGATAAATTTTCAACCGAATAGATGATAGTTCATAGTTTAGTTAAAAAAATGAGTTTAAACAAAAAATGCTTTTTAAGAGAATAGTCTAATTTTGAACCAAAAAACCAAAAGGTTTTTAACTAGAATATTCAAAAATGGCAGCGTGCCCAGAAGTAGACCGCGGAAGGAATGGTTAGAATGTGTGAATGAGACCCTACCTAGAAGAGACATAAGAAGTCACAGAAACACGAGAGCCTGCATGAAAAAATGCATGGACATAAAAGAAGCTAGAGAAGTATGCCAGGACAGGAAAGTATGGCGGCAAATAGTTAATAAAAAGAGCGTCAGTAGAGTGAATGACGCCTGAAACAAAGACCTTGGCTACTAATGGACCCAACTTTCAAGACTAACCAACTTTCAAGACTAACGTTAATACTTTATGAAACAAAAATTAAAGTTGAGATTTTTACTCTATAAGTCACAAATTAATGTGTGAAATAAATAATTTCTGAAATTATGCAAAAGTTAAAAAATCTCATATTAAAGATAAAAATGGTATAATTCTTAATGGGAGGATTATTTCCAGGTATAACATATTCTAATAGTATAGACTATAGACTGTAGATCAACCGTTGCGGGCTTCTTGACCCCTCTACAACGTTACGTAATCCCATGCAGCACTGACGTCTGACGCGGTGCATCGTCATAAAATAAAATATGCAGAGACGACATATCGATCCCTATTCCATTTTGTAACCTCATATCAACAATAACGCACCCGCTGCGTGTCCCTTCGCGAAGATCTGTTGATTCATCCGATTGCCAATCATTTTTCACTCTGACGCAAATCATTATCCGTCTCTGCCACCGGGTGAAAACAGGCGTTATTAAATCGCCTGTCGTTGCCAAGTCAGCCGCGGCCATCACCATCTTTCTAATGAGACTCTCCGACTCAATGAACGAGAAAATCTTTCATTCCCAACGAGACAATTTGTTTTCGAGTCTTGTTTTCAATCCAACTGAGTTATACCAATTTGGGTTACTTCATTCAAGTGGAGGGGGGGGGGGGGCACAAATGGGTTGTAACACGTGACACTTCATTAGAGACCAATATTATGGACTAAACAAAATTTAGTGTCTGTATTTTCAATCAAATAGTTAAATTTTCTAGCCAAAAAGGCGAAAGGTCTGGAAGACAGATGAATTATGAACCCGAAAATTTACATTTTTGATAAAAAAAGTTCAACATTTCACCAAATAGCTGAATTTTTAACCAACATAGATGTATATTTAGCCAAGAAGAATTATCTTCTAACAATAGAGGAAATATAAATAAAATGCATGGACTTTTAAATAAATAGTTGAATTTTCTAAACAAAAATAGGAATATTTTATACAATAGTTAAATTTTTAGCCTGAAAAGTTTAATATTCAACAAAAAAAGTTATTTTCAACAAAGATAAATGAATTTTCAAACTAGAAAGATGACTTATCTACCATAACTGATGATTTTTCAAATTGCAAGAATGAATTTTCAATACAACAGTTTAATTTTTTATCGAAAAAGTTGATCTTTAATAAAATAGTTGAATTTTTAACAAAATTAATTAAACTTTGAAAAAATGGGTTCAAACAATTATTTATCAAATTGTTGAATTTTTAGCTGCAAAGATGAATATGTAGGTTCAACTTCTTGCAAAATTTCTACCAAGAGATAAATTTTCAACAAAATACGTGAATTTTTATTTAAATAGTTGTATTTCTAAGCAAAACACACGAATCTTTCAGAAAACAGTTGAATTTTCAACCCTTAAAGTCGAATTTTTAACAAAAAATTTTTTTCAGTAAATAGAGATGTATTTTCAAACAAGAAAGATGATTTTTGCATCATAAAACAGGAATTTTATACTCAAAAGGAAAAAATTTCAGCTAAACCGTTGAATTTTCTACCGAAAAAGAGCACTTTAACAAAATGGTGGAATTTTCCACAAAATAATTAAACTTTCAGCAAAACGGTTTAAATATTTTTTCATCAAATAGGTACATTTTTAACCTGATAACATGAACTTTCAACCAAATAGAATTATTTTCTATCAATAAGTTTAATTTTTTACCAAAAGACGATTTTTTTAAGAAGATAGTTGAGTTTTCAATCCAAAAAGTTAAATTTCGGATTAAAAAAAGTTCATTTTCAGACAAAGGTGATTAATTTTGAAAAAATGAGGATGACTTTTCTACAATAAAATTAATTTTCATTCCAAAACGACGAATTTGTAACAAAACAGTTGAATTTTTGACCAAAAAAGATGACCTTAACAAAATAGTTGAATTTCCAACTAAATAATTTAACTTTTTACCAAATAACTTAATGATTAACCTACAGAAATGAATAAGAAGAATTATTTTCTACCAACAAGATTAATTTTCTACTGAAAGATGATTTTTAAACCATTTGAGTGAAACGTTTAAACTTACAATTTTGCAATTAAAAAAATAATTTTTTAAACGAAAAAAAGGAATTATGCATCTTGGAATTTAACGAAAAAGACGAATTTTTATCAATTTTGAAAACCCAACTAATTAGACAAATTTGACAAACAACATTAATTTTCTTCGCAAAAAGATGAGTTTTCAACAAATAGCTTAGTAAACTGTTGATTCTTAAACCGGGAAAAAAAATTTTTAACAAAAAAGTTATTTTTGAACCATCAAAGATAAATTTTCTACTAAAAAGAAAAAAAGTTTAGCAATCGAATTTGCCACGAAATAGTTGAATATAACAGCAAAAAGGCAGATTTTTTATAAGACAGTTGAATTGGGAAAAAACAGTTACATTTAAACCAAAGAAGATGCATTTGCACATAAAACAGATGACTTTCTACCATCAAGGATGAATTTTTAAGCAAAAATAATACATTGTTTCTAAAAAAAAGACCAATTTCTAAGCAAAGAGTTCAATTTGCAACCAAAAAGGATGAATTTTGAATATAAGAAATTAATTTTGAAATCAAAAAGGTTAGGTTTTGAAAAGAAGTTTCAATTTTGAAGCAAAAAATTAATTTTCAACCAAGAAAGATGAATTTTCTACCAAACAATAGAATTTTTAAGTAAAAACAAAGAATTTTACCCTGAAATTAAACATTTTAATGTAATAAAATACTTTAAATTTTTAAAGAATATAAACTAAATATGTGATAATTACTGAAATACTTAATTCTTTTTAGCAATTCGATAGTTGTTTGAGGATTTCGACAAGTACTGAACAATTACAGATATTATTACCGAAATAAAAAAATGTCTTACTGATTATAATAAAAATCTTGCTTTTTAAAATAGTGCCATTTTTAGCAAAATAAATGAAGATATGTATTTGATATGATTTCCTTAGCGATTGTTTTACTATATTTATTTGTAATACCGCAGGGAAACCTGAATGGTGCCAAGTCCATCGACAGTTACATTAAATTATCACATGTAGCGCCATCTATTTTTTCATACAATGGTTATGAAACTGATCCATAATCCTGCACAAAAAAATATAATTTACTCAATTGGTTGTAAATTGATCCACTAGCCAGTAGTTTCTCCTGTAAAATTAGGTTGATTGGACTTTGCACCATTTTTTCTTTCCCTGTTTCAACTTAGTGAGCAGCAATCCACACTTAGAAAATTTTTTCTTCATTCAACAAATTCGCGTAGTGGACCACATTTAGTTGGTTTCAGAAAACATTTTGGTTAAATAAAAAAAATTTTGTTCCGTAGAGTCGTAGGCCAAATTCGGTTACTCGAATCAAATTTTGTATTTGAATTGCTTTATCAATTTTAGGAAATATTTAATTGTTGCAAAAAAATTGCTTTAGTTGGATCAACCATATAATTCAAGCGAGGATTTCACAAGAATCAAGCAAAAGAATCGATTGGGTTGAAGTGATTATGTGAAAAATATACAAAATTACCTGAATTTGTTTGATGACGGTGAAATTACGAACTACAGATTTTGGCTAAATCAACATAAATCTCTCCTTAGATTTAAGACCACCAAAAAAATTTTCCTAAATGAACTAAAATATTCTTTTGGATCGAGCAAAATATTTGCTAGAGCTAAGCAAAAGTTTAATTTGTATCAACCAAAAGATATCGTATAATTAACCAAATTTTACCGACCAAAAAAAATTCTTAGGTCAACCCAATGTTTTGTTGTCCACTTTCTAGAATCTAGGGTTGACTCAACCAAATCTTTTTCTTGGTGTAGGAAAGGGACAAAATCGACATGTGTTTCCCCCCACATCCTGCAACATACTTTCATTGAAAAACGCAGATCTCTCGCTGAGAGAAATCTTAGCTTGTAAGCACACATGTGTTTTTCCTATTCTTTTATTTCCGCAGTGAGAGTACAATGCAGCAGCCCAGCTTGAAATGACGAGTGCTGGACCCAGCGCGGCGGTTAAGGTTTTGGTGAAACTGAGGGCCAAACTTGAAAACTCGAAGGCCAGGACCAGGTCACCAAGAAAATATGGTTTATGGTTATATTGGAGCAGTAAAGCAATTTCCATTGCAGGAGAGACTTTCGGCCGTGGGTCTCGCGCACTTTTCCCTCTCTTGTCCATTGTCAAAAATCTCTTGACGGACAAACTTTTATATGCACTGTGTTTTGACAGTCGGCGGGTTCTGCCTGTTACTTTTACAACCGTTTCATTTCTGCAGCATCTTCGGATAACCTTCGCAGATGAGAAATACCGCAGAATATTCGGACTTGAACTTGACTTTTAGGGTGATAAAATTTCAAATATATTGCGGTTTTAAAAAGGCAAGTTTTTCACGCAGGACGTGTTGGACTTTGTGGCCTAAAGGCCCTAGACTGTAACCACAAGAATCAAAGAGTCCCAAAAATTTATGTTTCTATGCTGATTTATTTTGGATTTATGGTTTACAGCCAATTTCGAGTTTATGATGTTTCGAGATTGCGGATTATTTTCTGGAAGTGTTCTGGATTTCATTTATTAATTTAGTTTATAGGACTGTAGGCAATTCCGAACATGTTTCGTGGATTATTGATTTATTCAACTTCGACAAGAAAATTTCAACTTTTATTCAAAAATTGATATTACACATTTTTGCGGTTGACAGTGAAATGTTTATAATCATAAGTATTCGATACTAATTTGCACCGAATAGTCGAATTTTGACCAAAAACAGATTAAATCTGAATCCGAAATATAATATCAAACTTTCCTAATAAAAAGATTTTACATTAAAGCAAAAAAAGATACTTTTAAAGAAAATAGTCGATTTTTAACAAAATAATTAAATTTTCAACCAAAAAAGATTAATTCGCAACCAATAATATCATAGTAGACTTTTAAATTAAAAATAATTAACTTTAACCATAAAATATGACTTTAGTATTTGAAGGATCCATCATAGCAAGATTTAACTCTTAAATATATAGTCCAAAGGGACATTCATTTTAAAATAAAATATTACCTTTAAAATCATACATAAAGAATCTTTTCAAACAAATGCTCGGGTTCTCATTGGTGTTCAGAATTTTAGGCTGAATCGCGGTCTTGTGCAAAAAAATAATTTTATGTCCAATCCAAAGGAAATTATTGACAATGAAATTTGCACACAGAAAAAAATTTGTCTTATTTAAACAAATAGCAAGATGCAGAGGAATACAAACTTTCCGCTATAGCATAGAACTTTCCTGCAACGACTTTTTTTTACCATTCCACAATATCGAGCTCAGTGAACCGATTATAACTTTTGCAAATAAATCGACCTTTTTGATAATTCCATAGTTTCATTCCAAAAGTTGGACAAAAACAAAAATAAATGTTCTTTTGGTTGTCAGAAGCGTCATAGAGAATACGTTTTTTTAAAAATAAGTTCATAGTTTTTTCGCTAAGTTCACAGAAAAAATTAGCATTGAATCAAGTTTCAATAAAATATCAGTATGAATACGAACGATGCAATATTTGCATGATCCAAGAACAAAGAAAAGAAGTTTTCTGTGACTTTAAGAATAGAAATGTTATTATAGCAATCATATATTTCGAAAGAAAAAACATTTTTCATGTTTTTGCAATTGAACTTTTTTATATTAAATTGTGCCTCAGCTTCTCTTGTTTAATTTTCTGCAAATGAGGCATTGCTTTGTCCAGAAAAATTTTAAAAACATCTGATTTACTCGAAGATTTTCAATAAGCATATTCTTATCCTTTCTTAACTTTATATATATTTCATTGAATTCTTTGCTGGCATTGTAACTTCCGAATATAATATTCCAAATCTCGTACTTACCTTAGATTTCGAGCCTTATTCTATATCTTATTTCTAAAGTTAAGTTAAGAAATTTACTTTGTTTGTTATTTTAAAGTTAATAAAATAATTTTTTAAAGGAAACAAAGGTAAAAAAATATAACTTGAAAGAAATAAAAATTCCAAAATAGTTAACTTATTCTAAAAACGACATATTGGGGAAATTGGTAATGGGTAAGGTGACTTAAATTTTTAAGAGACAGATTTATATGAAAAAGGTTTTAACATTTATTATCTTCGACCATCTTAAACATTTCTCCCACACATTCTCTCTTCATTTTCATATTTTGTATGTACAATCGCATCTTCATTTATAATTTGGTAAATTCATAATTACTAGATCTCCTATATGTACAATTGGCGTATTAGTTCATCTACAATATACATTATACATTAAAACAAAAGGGAGATCACGTCTGACGCGTTACGCCTACCCAAATATTTACAAATTTAGCACTTTTCTACACATATTAAAGATCACGTTGAATAGGCTCAATAAGCCTTTGAACTAGCCTAACATTTGGTTAAACAAAATTCTCGAGTTCTCAACTCGACTCTATACACTGGTATCGAATTTTTAATCAAATGATGGGTCACGATAATAGATTAAAATTTGATTGCTATCCCGAAATATAATATTTCGAATTTTTTGTAATGAACTTCTGTGAATACATTTAGTACCATTATAGTAAAATTATCGTATACCATCATATGAAAACTTTGTATCATTTCAGAAATGATGAACGCAACAACTTTTGGATCGATTTTCGAAAGCTAAAACTGACTGCCACTTTCCTCCTTGAGAAATATTGAGAATTACATAAAAAAATTAAATACAGAGGAAAGAGTTTGATGCAGTAATTGTTGAGAACGAAATCAAGAATTATATGCAAATAATAAATTAAACATAAATATACTAAAATAGACTATTGCAGGGGTAAAATATTCTCCAATAAACTCAGTGATATATTAAAATTAACAAAATAAGAGTTATTGTAACTGGTTTCAGAAAAACATACAAAAGTAAAAAGGTCACATAATTGTACAACTGAGTTTTATGGTACAGAAAAATATTTTCTTTCAATAAATACTGTTAACAGTGGCAGCCAAGACCCATTTCACAATACATAAAATCAAGTAATCTCCAAATACATTCTGATGTCTCAGGATGCAGGAAATATAAATTTTCTCACAATTTTAAAATATCTCACCAACGATTCAACTCTGCCTCCCAGTGAGGACGGTGATCGGTTTCAGGAGGAGCTGAGGATTGTGAGACATGCTCATTTGTTGTTGGCTAACATTGTTGCACATCGAAGCCGGCGGCGAATGTGGAGACATGGGTTCAGGACTGCTCCCTGGCGATGCGGTCGTTGATGCAGATTGGCTCATCATCTGATTGAACTGATACCGTGGCTGCTGATTAAAAGCCACCTGTTGCTGGTGTGCAGCCAAGGATCTCAAAGTGGCGTAAATATCATAAGGACTGGCAGCCGGATTGAGTCCGGATGCACTTATTCCAACTGGAGCCTGGAGTAGCCTTTCCATTGAGAAAGCTCCATGAGCCGGAGGTGCAGCCGTCGCAGGCAAAGCTTGGGGCCTGCATGGCATACTTGGAGAACTAGTTGTCACAGCACCAGGCAATAAACCCGCTGGATAACCAGCAGGAGTCGAATAACTAGCGGTAACTGGAGTATA
This sequence comes from Belonocnema kinseyi, assembly GCF_010883055.1. Taxonomy (NCBI): domain Eukaryota; kingdom Metazoa; phylum Arthropoda; class Insecta; order Hymenoptera; family Cynipidae; genus Belonocnema; species Belonocnema kinseyi. The sequence goes on from NC_046664.1 coordinate 61,826,852, forward strand.
TGAAGGTCTGTGAAGATAAGGTACACTGTATAGAGATGGTGGCCATCCTGGTGGAGCATAAGGACTTGGATAAAATCCACCCATAACTGCAACACTCCTTTTGAAGGCTGCCAATCTGGACCTGGAAGCTGCAGTTGTTCTTCTCCTCAACTTTCCGGTGGTTCCTCCGATGAAGACATCCTCAGAACTTGCGTCCAACATCCAGTAGTTGCCCTTTCCTGGATCATCATAATGTCTCGGTACTTTGACAAAACACTTGTTGAGCGAGAGATTATGCCGGATGGAGTTTTGCCATCCCTGTTTGTTGTTTTCGTAGTAAGGAAAGTGGCGCATGATGTACTCGTAGATGCCGTTGAGTGTGAGCCTCTTTTCGGGACTTTGTCTGATGGCCATCATGATCAAGGCGTTATAACTGTATGGTGGTTTCTGGGACTTCTTCTTTTCTTCGCTCACCTCGTCTTTTTGTGAGCCGGGACTGCAAGAAGAGGAATTTCTTGAACAGTCCAGAGGTGGTGTTTCGGCACCGTTGCCGGTCACGTCGAGATCACTGGAATCACAACTGTCGTCAACATGATCGACAGATGAGAGCGATTGACTGACGGAAGGTGCAGGAGTAACATCGCAAGCTTCTGGGAGGATGCTGCGAATGCTGAAGTTTGTTTTTGTGGTGGTTCTAGGAGGTGGTGAAGACGTCACTGTGTGTTGGTCACTTGCACTCTCCATGTTCACCATAGTTAATTGTTTATTCAACGACACTAATTTTTGTATAATCCAAGATCACTAGTGTTCACTGATCACAAGTCTCCGTAAGTAGAGAGTTTTTTCGAAGCACTTCGAAGGATTTTCACGGAGCACACGCACAAGAGTTTATGCGGATATAGACTGGCACTGGAGAACATTGACGAACCGTTCCGTCCGAGAAGTTGCACGAGTCTGAGGTCACGGCACGAGACAGGAGCGCTTTATAGACGCAGAGTGGTCACGCCCACAAGGGACTTGGCCGCGCCTCTTGGGCGGGGATTGGACCAATAGGAAAGCGGGATTTTGATGCTCGGCCCGTCGTGCGCCTCGTTCATCCCCACTTGGGAGAAGTTTGTGTTTGTCAAGAAAGGAAGGATTCTGCGTGAGGCACAACATTCGGGATTTTGGGGAAACAAATGCAAAGGCGAGAGAAGTTAGAAAATGATGGTCGGGATTGTGATTGAAAGTCTATTGGGTGAAGTGAAAGATTGTAGTTTGTTGATCAATATTAGATTTTTTTAAGGAACTTTAAATCGCGATAGCAGGTTACGAAATTTATGAGTTTGGTTATCAAGTGAATGGTTGTTAGAATTGAATTAGAATTATACTATTTGAGGAACTTAGAATATTTTTTTCTTGGATAAAGATAGGTGAAGATAGAAGTTAGTGAAATTGTAATTCCGTAATGGTTTGTATGATTCCTAGGATTATATAAAAATGTGAGCGAGAGGAAAATCCTTATTTTAGCGAAGTAAAACATCTTCACTTGTTGACTAATATTAGATTATTTAAGGATTTTTCAATCTTGTTTTAATTGAAAATAATAGTCAGAAGATAAGTATTTTCGAAGTTCGCGATTTTTTTTATCAAGTTCTAAGAAGGTAAAGCGGAGAGAAGTGACCTTCTAGTGACGGATTATGTGGAAAGATTAGTTAAATTTGATTGAAAAAGTTAGGTACTATTTCGTTTCAGGATTGTGATTGGAATTCTATAGTTAAGTTAGACAAGCAAAGGACTAGTTTCTTGATAAATATTCGATTTTTTTTAGGAACTTTGAGTCTATCTTTGTTAGAAGTTTGAAAATTTATAAGTTTTCGTTCGTAAAATGTAATGTTAGGATTCGATTAGAATTATAATATTTGAGAAACTTAGAAAATTATTTTTTACTCAGCAATAATTGGCGAAGATAAAAGGTACTTTGGAAGGTTGTAAAAATACTAAAAATGTAATTCTGTTATGCTTCGGCTTGCACGATTTTTAGAATCATATAAAAATGTCAGTGATAGGAAAATCCTTATTTTAGCGAAGTGAAAAATGGTTACTTGTTGATGAATATTAGATTATTTAAGGATTTTTCAATCTTGTTTTAATTGAAAATATAATATAATATAATAATTAATTTTGATTGAAAGTCTATAGTTAAGTCATTCAAGTGAAAGACTAGTTTGTTGATAAATATTCGATTTTTTTAGGGACTTTGAGTCTATCTTTTACATCGCGATAGAAGTACGTAAATTTACAAGTTTTCGTTTGTAAAATGAAAGGTTTTTAGAATTAGATTAGAATTATAATATTTGAGAAACTTAGAAAATTTTTTTAAATTAAAAATAATAGGTGAAGATAAAAGGTACTTCGGCATATTGTAAAAATACTAAGAATTTAATTCTGTTATGCTTCAATTTGTATGCTTTCTAGAAGCATATAAAAATGTAAACGAAAAAAATCCTTATTTTGGTGAAGTGAACAAGTGTTAGTTTATGATCAATATTAGATTACTAAAGTATCTTTGAACCTTTTGTTTTCATTGAAATGAATAGACAGAAGGTATTTATTTTCAAAGTGCGCGATTTTTTACTCTGGTTCCAAATGAGCCGGAATTGGACTGATCTTATGGAGATAATTAAAAGTTCATTGAAAAAGTTAGATTCTCTTTTGTTCAGGAATTATGATTGAAAATCTGCAGGTTGGTGAAGTGAAGAATTTTATATTGTTGATCAATATTAGATTTTTTGAGGAACCTTGATTCTTTTTCTTTTGAATCGGGATAGTGTGGAAAATTTATAAGTTCGGTAATAAAGTAAAAGTTTCCTAGATATAGATATTGTCTGAGTCCGCGGTTTTTGGATCAAGAAAAGGCCGAGAAATGATTTTTCAGCGACGGACTCTCTGGGAAGATTAGTCAAATGTTTTAAAACATAAGTTCCATTTTCTTTAGAAATTATTTAGTGAAGATAATAAAAAATTATATTCACTATTCGCTGATTTTTTTAATAAAGTTTTAATGAGGAATAAACTATTTACTTTTCACAGCTTTTCTGATGTTTTCATCATTATGGGAGGTACATTGAGTTATTTTAATAGAACCATCAAATTATCTTTCGGAAGATGCTCCTCCCAATTTGAGAGAGACTTTCAGTTTACTTTAGAGGGAACCTGCGGGTGGTGTACAGTCGGGGAATTTGGGGAAAGAAATGGGAAGGTGACAGATGTTAGGGAATTAGAGTCGGGATATTGTGATTGAAAGTCTATTGTTAGTGAATTGAGAGATTATTACTTTACTGATCAATGGCAGATTCTTTCAACTAACCCAAAATTTCTTTTCATTTGGAAATATTATTTACGTAATTTTCAATAATATCGAAGGATGTTATAATATTTATACTTAATCCCTTAAAATTTAATTTGGATAAAACTATTTTTGTATAGATCATTTTTTTTATATACAGCTCTTATCCCACTTCAAAAATATAAGAATGTACTGACTTTTTTTAAATTCAGGCATGACAACGAAAAATGCGATGAAAGGTTCAACGTCAAAGTTGAGTGTCCGACTCCTGATGCGAGAATGTATTCCTCTAATCCAAAAGAGTATTGAGAAAATTATCGCAATAACGATGTCCTTACATTTTTTATTTTTGAAATAAAAAAAACATGTCACTTTTGAAAATACAATAATATTGGTATTGCGTTGAAAGTGTCAAGAGTTAGTTCTTAAATCTGAAAATATGATGTATATGTGTCTGCAAAAACGGCGCGAGAAACACGAAAATAAAATCGGCAGGTAGATGTCACCACAGTCCAGTACAGATCCAAAGAATCTTTTCCATACTCTTTTTATTTGAATGAATTTTGTAATAACAGAAAGAAGTCTGTTTAAACATTATTTTAAAAACAAGCTTACATTTTTTGATTATAATGCAAATTTAAGAACAAAAGTTATAAAATTGTTAAGCCAGCGACCCTGCATATAAGTACTTTATAAATAATAATATTCACATTGAGGAAATTTTGATCGAAATAAATGATTAAAAGTCAATAAAATAAAAATTCTATCTTGAGAGTAGTTCTCAAGTAAAAAAATCTCATTGAAATCATTTTCCAAGATCCTGACAACAGTACTGGGAATTAAAAAAATTTGTACTTAAGTACCAACTGTTCTTAAACATTTTTAAAAGCCCAAATTGGAACAAAATTACATACTAGAGGTGTTTCATTTGATTTTTTTCGAAATTTTTATACTACCAAACAAGTTAAAAATACTTGATCCAAAAAAAGTGATACTAATACGAATCCGTCAATTATTTTTAATTTTAACTTTCCAAAGTCTCTGTTATTGTACCCCAAAATTATTACTTTTATGAATTTTCAAACCAATTCTCCTTAATTAATAAATTAAAATATTTCCTGTATTTTTACTGCTTAAAGAATTTATTTATATTTATACTCAACATTTTACAGAAAGAGCCAGAAAATCGTAGTTTCTTGATAGTTCTTAAAAGAATATACCAAAATCTTACTTTTTTCAACTTGCTTCATATTTTTTAAACAATTTATAATTGTTAAAATGCAACTTTTGACAATAAAAAGCTACAAAATCAATTTTTTAAATAAATATACATTTAAAAAGTCTGATTACTGTCTCCTGATTCTTATTTTTTTAACCCATCTATAATATTAAATTATTTATATAATATTTTATTCATTTATTTAATTGATTATTTGCTATTACCGAGAATTCATGGTATTTTCTGAATGCTGACATATAAATAATAAATGTTAACATCTAAGTCTGAACATCTTTGAAATTTCGAACAGTAATCTGATCCACTCCTAACAAGTAATTGCGAGCAGCGGGACAGTAAAGTCTGAATGTAGATGTCGCCACACTTCAGGGCAGGGCTTCTTTTCGAGATCCTAGTCGGTAATATTACTTCGAAAACGGTTACTACAATTCAACATTATAAATAAATTCAAGTTCATGTCTGCACGCGACTTTTCAATTTTTATTGTTTAAAACGTTATTTTTAAATTAATTTCATGTTAATGCAAATTACGAAAAACGTCGATTCTTTTCTTATTCTTCTCTATTTATGTAAAAAAAACTTTCCAATGCTCAGTCCTCTTAGATTTCATGGGAAAAGTTTTTAATGAGAAACTTTGCTTTTTATAAATAAATTATGAAATCAAATAATTAAAATTTCGGATTGTTAGTTTTGAAAGTAATATTTTAGCGATAAAACTAATCGTTTTTATCGACAAAGTGATACTTGATCCTGATACTATTTGTTGATTCTACAAAGCAAATTTTACAAAACAAATAACTGCTATGGACATTTATAATAGATAGAGAATAAAAGTTATTTCTTAATGTTCTCTAAATTATTTTGCAGTGATGTTCAACCTGTTGATACAATACAAAAATAAGATAAAATGTCAACGTTTCAAAACTCACAATCACTGCAGGTAACCTCACTAAAGTATAATTAAGATGAAAAATTATTTCTTTCTGCTTTTAAAAATAAAATAAAAACAACCAATAATAGTAAATAACAAATTTTTATATTAATAGACATCATTGGAATTGTAAATTCCATTAATTGTAAATTGTAAATTTTAAATAAAATACGCAAATTTTGAACCAAATAGTTAAAATTTCAACTTGAAAGGATCATTCTGTAAATAAAAACAACAATTTTAAACCCAAAAATATAAAAGTGACATTTACAGTTAAAACAATCCATAAAAAAAACCCGCATTTTCAACCAAATATTTAAGTTTCCGGCCAAAGACATGAATTTTTGACTAAAGTGATAAATCTTCAAAAAAAGAAATCGTTTTTCAACATAGAAGTTAACTAGTTATACTTTCAACAACAAAAAATATTAAAATAAAAACAGTTGAATTTAACCGATAAATATTAATTTGTATCAAAATAGTTAAACCTATAACCGTAACACATTCATCTTCAATCGAAAAATTGCATTTTTAACAAACAATTTCAACGAAATAGTTTCACTTTCAACCATAGATGAGTTTTCAACGAAAAAAATGAATCTTCAAAACAAAAAGGCTCCCAGTAATTACTTAAAGAATAATTTACATTTAATATGATCCATACAGAAACTTTGAAAAATATTTCAAATGTATTCACAAAAAAGAAGGGGATTGTTTAAAAAATGATACTCTCTATAGTTTATTTATTATTTGCTTATAACAAAAAACCAAAGCAACGTTACAAATTTCAGAAAAACAGCAACTTTCTAAAAATTGTCTAAGAGGAGATAGTTATGGACAATAATCAATTAAATTCATGGTAAGGAATTGTAATCAATTGTTTAAACTGTAGGCAATCGTTTAAACAATTACGTTTGGTAAATTGCATTACTTATTACTTAAGTAAGTGCGAAGTTGACAAAAAGTAGAAAATTTCTGGAAAAAATCTCAAGTATCGAGCATTATTATAGAAGAAGATTTTTATAAACAATAATTTGTTTGAACTTTTTTAAAATATTTTATTAACTTCTCATCTTTCTAAGTGAAAACTGGATAAAAAGTTGATTATTTCTTAAAAGCCGCATTCATCTAGCATTATTCTAAGAAAATATTATTAGAAATAATAATGAATTGTTTGAAAAATTAAGCTTTTCCAACTTTAATGAATCATGCACACTGCATTTTAAGAGTGGTAAAAAATTGAAATTTTTAGAAAAAGCCGTAACTTTATAGCATTATTTTAAGAATATGTTATCTTAAATAAAAATAATAATAAATGAATTAAACCATTATTTTCTATAAACTTAATTAATTATTGCTTCGCTCTTACTAAAAAGTTGAAAGTAAGTCGATGAATTCAGAAAAAACCGCGACATTCTTACTCTACTTTAAGAGAATATTGCTGAACACTATACTGAATTGTTTAAACAATTACTTTCGTTGACTTGAATTAATTATCCCCTCACTCTATGAAAAAAGTAGACAAAAAGTTGAAAATATGAAATTTAAGAAAAAGTCGGAAGTATTTAGCATTACTATAGGAGAAGAAACTTAAAAACAATAATAATTTGTTTAAACGATTATTGAAGTTGTGTTTTTTTCTCATTGTAAGTAAAAAGTTGATAAAAATTTGCATTTGAGAAAAAGCCACAACATTCTAATATTATATAAAGAGAATATTTTAAAAATAATAAATTGTTAAAAACATTATTTTTCTGAACTTGAATTAACCTCATTCTAATTGAGAAGTGGATAAAAAAGGAAAATGTCGTAAAGAAACCGCAACTAACTAGCATTATTTTAAGAGAACGTTATTCAAATAAATTAGAAATATTCAAACAATTACTTTTATTTAAGTAAATTTTTCTTTTCTTTGCTTCAACTGTAAAGTTGGAAATAAGCTGAACTTTTCGAAAAAAACTGGAATTTCTAACTTTTAATAAAAAGCGTTAAAAATAATAATAAATTGTTTTATAGGGGAGGTATCTAAAACGTAATTTTTGATTCGTATTCTATTGATAATTCTAAAGAGAAATGAAAAGAACTTTCCACTGTATTTTAGGATTACCGTACCGTAGATATTTCAAATTTTTGTTCACTAAGAAAAACCGTTCGCATCTGATTTTAAAATAAGATTATTCTATACATTTATTTTAAGATTTTGCAACAAAATTAAAAATCCTACTACATACACCTTTCAAATTGAATTATTATAAAAAGTATAAATTTATTGGAAGAAATTATTATTCGAATCAAACTAAAAATTAAATATACTTTTCACAGTAAAAGAAAGTTTATCTGTAACATTAAAACTAACGAAATGATATAGATACAATTCAAATAATATATTTCTTGTGAAAATTCAGTACTCTTTTTAAAGTAGATTTAAAATGATTTTGCTCCATAAGTCGATCGAAACTATTTTATGAGAGAAAGTGACAAATGACTTTCTCTTTGTTATTCAAATACAAGGTAAAAGAATTTTTCGAAACAATTGCCGCAAATTTCTAAAAAAAAAAAACTCAAAGAGTCCGTGAATTATTCGCTACCCTCGGAATTAGATTTTCTTTCTTATCAGTAACTTTTTAATTGTATTTTTTAGTAAAGTATTCTGAAGTAACAGATTTTTTAAGAGCTTCTAAAAAAAAGAAATAAAGCCAAATTTTGCGTATCAAAATTTCAATCAGTGGAATTTCATAAAAATCAGTCACGTACTTTTGTATATTTGAGTCACGGAAATTTCATAGATATATTTCATTATAGTTTTTCAGCAGATAATGCAACTGATAAATCAGAAAAAATGACTGGTATTTCAGTAAACAATAACTAATTTCCAGTAAAATTTCACTGATTTAAATAGCTTGAATTATGCCACTGATTCAAATTAAGAGATAGTTTATTTCAATAACCTTCTTCAAATTAACACTAATATAAATTAAAGAATTAGTTTAGTAAATATTTCGTCTAAACAAATCAATAATTTTCTCCTAATCCTTAGTAACCCACTTCCCTTTGATCAATTAGTGAAATTTAACTAATTTAGATTTAATAAGAATTGAATTAGTAGCGTTTCACGATTAATCATTAGTGAAATTCCTCTATAGTTTAGATTTAGAAATTAAATTTATTTAAAATTTGGAAATTACTGGACAAAAGCATTGTTATAATAATGATTTTATTAATTTAGGCGCAGAATGCGAAAAGCAGCTTTTACTTAAATTGATGTCACAATCGTTGTAATCGTAAAAGTAAATGACTGAACCACTACCACTAGTTTCTGTAGCATTGTGTTATATAATGAGGTGGGAAGTAGGGTATCTATTCACGAGTTGTCTTGAAAAATTATCTAGTACACATCTATGAAAATGAATCACTTTTTCGGTACTCTTCTCCTAACCCTTGTGGTTTTCTATGATTCTGTTGGTACGTACAATATTTAAAAACTAAATTTTGATATCAAAATAATAAAAAAGAAAAGGGATTATGCAAAGGAACTATTATTATAAAGAACAATAGAATTAATCAAATGTAAGTATAACAAAATTGATTTTAAGTTAACTTCTCAGAAAATAATACACTAATGAAGATTGTAATTAACAATATATGTTATGTGCAAAACTTTTTATTTCTGCTTCTAAATTTATATTGCATTAAGCTCGTGCTTCAACATTTAAATATTTTACTGAATGGCCCCTATTATTTGTATAGAAGAAAGTAAGGTAATAAAATGTCTCATCATCAATATTATAAATTAGAATGATTCTTTTATCTGCAGATAATTATCTCACAAAAATTCCACCCAGTTAAAAATTTAGGAAATCAAATAAAAGACACTACTTAACATTTGTTTTTTCAAAAATATATTTTTTTCTTCTTATTTTGTTGTCTTTATTGTCTTAAAATTTCTGCTTGATATTTTAGTCCGTATGGACGTGAGTTGTTACAAAAAATATGAAAGAAAATTATTTCGATAATGGTAGGACGTGGCCTTGAATATTAATTGACTTTAAGGTAAAATTTTCAATTAAATATTAAGTTGTTTAAACAAAATCGGTTTATAGAACGTAGATTTTGTCAATTTTTTCAAATATTGATGCTAATATAGGGTATTAATTCTAAAATTTAGTTTAACCAATCAAAAAATTAAAGTTGTCCAAACGAAGCCAAACTTAAAAACAAAAGTGTTTTATTTATATTTTAATAAAAAAATCTTGCTTTGACAGATTAAAGGGCAAAAAGTGGAATTTTAATTTGTTCCTTTTGAAAATAAGCGTTAAGTGGGTTTTAAATATATACTATCTGGCGATTTGTAACTTTTTTAATAGCAATTAAAAAAAAAGTTTTCTAATACAGTTTCAATAATTTCTTACGTAATTTCCATTAAACTTAAAAATGGTTAGAAAAAAATTAATATTTGACCCAAAAAAATGAAGATCAAAAATAAATTTGACTTTTTAGAAAAAAGCACATTTTAATAAAATAAAAAGAAAGCTTCAGGTGGAATTTTGATTTCTCGTTTGTGAAAATGAGCAATGAATGATTTTCAAAAATATATCTTCTTTTTTGTCGATTTTTAAGTCTTTTATTAGCAATGAAGATTAATACTCCACCTTCAAAAATGAAGGTCTAATGCAAATTTGACTTTCTCCAAAACGGAACATTTTTTCTTTTTTTTTTCCAAAAGAAAAGCTTAGGTTTTTTTATTTATGAGATCTAAAGTTAAAAAGTAGGATTGCGATTTCGCATTTATGAAAATGAACGTTGAGTGGCTTTTGAAAGTATACAATCTGTTTTCACAATTTTTCAAAATTTTCATAGCAATAAAAAAATTGTTCTCTACTCCAGGTTCATTAGGTTATTTTGCTGATGTTTCAACGATTGTTGTCACTAATAAAAAATTAAATATCACTCTTTAATCTTACCATTTTAAAATAAAGCAGACCAAGCTTTCTTTCTAGTACACGTGACCAGATTCCCACCTTACCGACACTTTTTGTATTTCCTAACTTATTTTCACACGAAGCGTCGCGTCACCTCGAGTTGAAAATTTGGAATAGTAAATATGAAGCACTGAGAAAGGTGGGTCTGGTCCAAAATTTTTATAATTATGAAAAAGTTTTCTTTTTATGAATAATTTTTTTTCTCTTTTTATAACACAGGCTCACAAAAAAAAGTTGGCTGCACAAGACAAGTGACTAGGCTACCCTTATGGACTTTGTGCCGCTAAATCTGAATGTGGCCTTAGAATTGGCCCTACACGTCTCATTTTTCCCCTAGATGCAGAAAATAGGGGAAACTCCAGGGATATTCTGGATATTATTTTGATAATACCAGTATACGGAAGAATAAACGTACTGGTGTCATATTCTTATGTGTTTGGACTCTTAAACACCAAATTCATTTACAAAAAATCCCTAGTGTGCTTATTTTTTTCCCTAGCTAGGATAAATCTAGGGAAATTGAAGGTCTTGCACATGTTATACTGACTTATAAAGCAAAAAATAAGAAAAATGCTACTTTCTTTGCAGTTTTGCGATCTCAATCTAAATTTGATCACTAAATTTTTCGAGCTTTTACCATTTTCTTTCTGGATGCAAAAAGTAGGGAAAAGTCTAGGGATTTTCTGTTCACACAGGCTATAAGAAAAATTGCCTGCAAGAAACAAGTGACTAGGCTAACCTTATGGATTTTTGAGCCGCTGAATCCAAATCTAGCTTCAGAATTTCTCGTTCCCGTCTCAGTTTTCCCCTAGATGCAGAAAATAGTCAAAGACCAAGAGATATTCTAGACGTTATTTTGATAATACTAGTATACGCGAAAATAGACACATGGATGTTATATTTTTAAGTTTCGCGACTTATAGAGGCTTAATTTGTACACAGAAATTCTCTAGTGTGCCTTCTGTTTCCCCTAGCTTGGGTAATTATATGGAAATTGAAGGTCTTTCTCACATTATATAGATTCGTACGGGGGGAAAATGCCATATCCTTTGCAGATTTGCGTGCTAAATCTAAATTTGAACGCCAAGTTTGTCGGGCTTGTTCCATTTTCTCTTTAGATGCAAAATGTAAAGAAAAGCCTAGGGAATTTCTGGTCACACAGGCCGACCAAAAAAAGTTGCACAGGACATAGGACTGATTTCGCACGCAAAACTGTAAAGGATATTAGGTTTTTCTTTTTTTTCCGTGTAAGTCTATATAATCTGTGAAAGACTTTTAATCTCCCTAGAATTACTCAAGCTAGGGGAAATAGAAGGCACACCAAAGACTTTCTGTGTACAAATTAAGCCTCTACAAGTCTTTGCACTTAACAATATAATATCGATGTGTCTTTTTTCGCGTATAATGGTATTATTAAAACAACGTGCAAATTATCCCTAGGGTTTTCCTTATTTTCTGCATCTAGAGGGAAACTGAGACGTGCGAGATAAATTCGGAGGCCAGATATGGATTCAACGGCTCAAAATCCAGAAGGGTTGCCTAGTCACTTGTCTTGTGTAGACAAATTTGGTGTATGGCCTGTGTGACTAGAAAATCCCCAAGCTTTGTCCTATTTTTTGCATCTAGAAAAAACTGAGACGTGTAGGACAAATTCTGAGGCCATATTCGGGTTCAGCGGCTAAAAATCCATAAGGGTAGCCTAATAACTGGTCTCGTGCATACAACTTTTTTTTGTGGGCCTGTGTAATTATTCAAATTCAGGATCAGACTCACCTTTCTTAGTGCTTCTTATTTTTTATCCCAAATTTTCATTTCGAGGTAGCGCTTTGTGTGCAAATAATATAGGAAATAAAAAAAGTGTCGGTAAGGTAGGAATCTAGTCAGGTGACCCACTCGTCACATGGCCTTAAACCATTTCTCTTTACGATTACGCGTGGCTCACTTAATAAGGAAGGGAGTAATGTGGAGAGAGGTATACTTTTTTATATTGATCTAGAATTACCGCATTACTTATTTAAAAAACACGTTCGTTCCGCAAACACTGCTCCAACCCAAGTTGCTGATCAATCTCTCTAGTAATCACCCCAAGTGAAGAGCCTTATAAAGTCATCATCTGAAGCTCCCTACTGGGGCCCATTAGTACCCAAGTTCTTTTGTTTCAGGCGTCATTCACTTTCCTGGCACTCTTTTTATAAACTATTTGTCGCGACATTTTTCTGTTCTAAGCATTTTTATGCAAGCTCTTGTGTTTCTTTGGCGTCTTCTGTCTTTTTGAATTAGGGTCTCATTCACACATTCTAACCATTCTTTCCGCGGTCTGCCTATGAGCGTACTACCATTTACTTTACCAAGATAAAGTTCTTTCATTAGTCGTTTCCACATAAAAAGCTGGGGCTTCACTAAAGTTGCGACTCAAATAAAAGTTCGTATCATTTAGAACTTGAGTTCCAATAGATACCTGTAGAGAGTTAAAAGGGTTCCTTTAGAGCACACTTGAAAACAACATGAAGATGCATTCACAAATCAACAGCTTCCAAAGTAGAGCTGGTAAATTAGAAATTGATCTAAAGTTATCGACTGATTTTGTAAACAGTTTTTTGCTTCCTTCAAAGTCGTTTTGTATTTTCTTCTCTTGTTCTGTTTTGAATTTATGTGGAATTTCTTTTACTAGCCGGTTAAATTTCCATTTCCCTTTTTTGTGTGGGTGATAATTTTCAAGTATATTGCTCTCCTTGTCTCTCAGATCTGCAGTATTCAACGTTCTGTTATATGCTTCTTCCTCTTCTCGAATGACTGTCTAAATTTCGTCATTACATTTTGCATCACCAGACATTCTTCCCATAACCGCAGTACCACACACTTAAATTGCACTCGTGAGAATGACCTCGTCGATCATAGCTTATGCGCTCTCTATATTTTTATTGTCTATTAGCGCCTTCCAAGCAGTCTCTTCTATTTGTCCATATATCTTATTCTGAGAATCTATTCGCACTTCTGGTTTCTATAAATTATAAATCTTGATTGGCGCTTATTTTTTTGTGTGTTTTTTTTGGTTTCCTTCCTTTTCCATCCATGACCTAAGTTTATTTTAGACATCCAAAGGTAATGATGAGTATTGCATTCAGAACCCCCCATAATCCTCGTATCTTTCATTAGATCACCCCTAGTGGAAAAATCTACGGGCTGTCTAGACCGTCTGGTCATGACAGTCAAGTCTGGACCAGATCTGGGACTGGTCAGCAATCCATAATAGAAAAATTTCTAAGTCTCAATTAGCTACATTTTTTTCACCAATCTCGAAAAACTGTCAGGGTTTCCAAAATTATACAAAATAAGAAATTACCACTATTGGAAATCAATTTTCTTTTCTTATTTTCTTTGCAGTCTAGCCTGGCCCAGATCTGGGACTAGTCAGCAGTCCATACCATAAATGGTTCTAGGTATCAATTAGCTAAATTTTTACACCATTCTCCAAAAACTGTCAGGGTTTGCAAAATTATGCAAAAGAAGGAATTAATACTATTAAAAATGAATTTTTTTTTTTATTTTCTTGACAGTCTGGTCTGACCCAAATCTGAAACTGGTCAGCAATCTATACATAAAAATGTCTAAGTGTCAATTAGCCAATGTTAAAAAAAAATAATTTTTGAAAAACTTTCAGAGTTTCCAAAATCATACAAAAGAAGAAATTAACACCATTAAAAATGATTTTTTTCTTCTTATTTTTTTGGCATTCTTGTCTGGCCCAGATATGGAACTGGTCCGCAATTCATATCATAAATGTTTCTGCATATCAATTAGCTAATTTTTTTTCACCATTCTCGAAAAACTGTCAGGGTTTCCAAAATTATACAAAATGAGAAATTACCACCTGAAGAAATCAATATTTTTTTCTTATTTTCTCGGCAGTCTAGTCTGGCCCAGTTCTGGCACTAGTCCGCAATCCATACCACAAATATTTCTTGGTATCAATTAGCTAAATTTTTTTCAACATTCTTGAAAAACTGTCAGGGTTTCCAAACTTACGCAAAATAAGAAATAACCACTGTTAAAAATAAATTTTTTTCTTATTGCCTTGACAGTCTAGTCTGGACCAAATCTGGGACTGGTCAGCAATCCATAACATAAAAATGCCTAAGTGTCAATCAGCTAAAATTTTTTCACCCATTTCGAAAGACTGTCAGTGTCTAAAATTATACAAAAGAAGAAATTAACACTTAAAAAAATATATTTTTTTACTTATTGTCTTAACAGTCTTGTCTGGCCCAGATCGGGAACTGGTCAGCAACCCATAACATAAAATGTCCTCAGTATCAATCAGCTAAAGTTTTTTTAAGCTTTTCGAAAAATCGTTAGGTTGTACAAAATTGAAAAAAATAAAAAATTCAAACTTTTCAAAATCATTTTTTTTCTTATTTTTTTTGCAGTCTAGTCTGTTCGAGATTTGGGACTGGTCCGCAATCCATACTATACCATCACAAAGGCCAGCGAAACGTTTCGCTGGCCACAACATTACTCAAAATCAACTTTATATGGGTGCATTATTTTCGTCTTAATTTGATCAAATTTGTGCAACCAACTTCAACCCCTAAAAAACAACCCCATGTACGGAAAACACCATGGCGGGGCCAGCGAAACGTTTCGCTGGCCCCGACATTATCGAAAATCAACTTTATATGGGTGCATTAATTTAGTCCTAATTTATTCAAATTTTTGAAACCAACTTGAACCCCTAAAAAACAACCCCCTTCTGAGCAGACGTCATATCGGATCCAGCGCAACGTACCGCTGGCCCCGACATTATTCAAAATCAACTTTATATGGGTGCATTATTTTCGTTTTAATTTGTTTAAATTTGTACAACCAACTTCATCCCCTAAAAACTACCTCCTGTGAAAAAAACACAATGGCGGGGCCAGCGAAACGTTTCGCTCGCCCGCTAGTGTTTTTTTCTGAGAAATCAGGTATTTCCGGTGATGCACAAATTCTAATTTTGATTGTACAAATTTGAACAAATTCTAAACTAAATATTTGGCCAAAAAGAAGTTAAATTTGCGTGGATGGTGGGGCCAGTGAAGTGTTCCTGTTCGAAACCTTGTAACGTTAGAAATTTTTTTGGTATTATAATGTTTAAAAATGTAACATATGTATTTATTCTAAGCAAAACCAATTTACATTTATAGACGGAATACTAGGAATCAATTATTATTTATTTGTTAGAATACCTTTTTTGTCATATCTTTAGAGTTTAGAGTATAGCAATAAGCTAACTAATCTGTATCCGTTATCAACTGTTTTCGGGTCCCCATGATTATCTAGTATACCCTTTCTGTATCCTGAAAAGTGATAATTAATAATTAATTACTTACATTAATTATTAGCTAATGATACTACCAATGAGGCTTTTAAAATATTATGTGGGAAAACTGTAAATTTTGATTAGAAAATAATAGCTGAGAAATAGCTGTTAAAAAAATATATTTTCTATTTATATAAAATACAAAATTTATCAATTGTTAACCTATTCTCTCCCCCACCCCAAATTAACTTACATAATTTATGCACAGTCCCTTTAAAATAGTTTGAATATCTTTTAATTTGATTGACATTTAATATTATTTGTCCTTTTTTTTACAGAATAAAGTTCGCAAATATTGGACCTAAACTTACCGGCGCCAGAAGAAGAAAATAGTCCAGCACATAACAATAATAATGGTGTTATAAATCACGAAGACGATAATAATTTTGGAAATGGAAACTTTGCCAACCTCCCACAACATGTACATAGTGAACAAGGCTATCCTGATAGTGTAATTTCCCCCCAATATCCACAAGGACAAGGCTATACCGTTGAAACTGACCCTCGATATGGAAGAAATTCTCTACCAAATTTACATAACAGTCCCAACGAACCTCTTAACGCTGGCAATTTACATGTTCCAAATGTGTTTACTGATCGGTTGCAAGTTAGAATGGCGGAAAAGTAAGAGTGGGTGGATCTCAACCCACAAACAAAAAAAAATTTGTATCAGAAATATTGATAATTTAGAATGCATCTAAATATCTAATATTTGTGGAAAGAAAAGGATTATTTGTCGATTGCTATTTAAAAAAAAATGATTTCATTAATCAAAAATAATTTAAACAAGCGTACCAGCAACGAGGGGTTAATTAATCGGAATTATGGTGTACATTAGATTAAGAAATTGCAAGATTGAATAAGATTGCCAAAGATTCCATGGGTTATGGATATAGCAATGAATTACCACAGCTCCACAAAAAAGTGTATATGGTTTGACAAACGAGACCCATCATTTTCAAAGATTTTGGTCCGCTGAGCACGAATCCAAAGACCGTTTCATCGTGTAACCGTTACTTTTCACATTACCTCAACATTTTCGAATTTTGAGGAAAAAAATTTTTTTTCCAATAACTTGATTTAAAAAAATAAAAACAGACAGGAAGCATAGTTTGACGTGTCCTCACAGTCTCACAGCCTAACGCCCCTTGCAGGGCACAGCGCACCTTCACTGGCATATCGTTATTTTCAGTGATGTGCCTTCTGTTATTCAACTTAATAAATGTTTGTCCTAATACATGTAGCACAAAACACGTCAAACTATATTTCTGTCCCATTTTTAATTCTAAAAAATCATGCCATTCAAAAAAAAAAATTTTCGTAAAATTTGAACGTTATAAGAAAACTAAGGGTTACATTATAAAACTGCCTACAGATTCGTGATTAACGGCTCAGAATTCATAGCGATTTAAGATGAACGTTTGCGAAATAAAACCATACTAAAAACTTTAATTCCCCCCCCCCCACCCGCAGGGCCCTAAATATGACCCAAAAATAAAAAAACTACATTTGTACGTATTATTGTTACTTTTTAGAAATTTCCGTCGTCCTTTTCATTCAAATAAATACTAATGGACAATTTGAATATTTAAAATGACTTTTAAAATAATTCACAAATGTTTAAACAAATGTTAATTATTCAAACAATTATTTGTACCCAAAAAAAGGTAAATAATAATAATTTTTTTCCTATTGAAATGTACTTGTTTGTCATTTTTTGGAGTGATAAATTTGTCTAAAAAAATTATGTACTTATTCAAATAATTATTTATTGTCTATTTTCAAAATTGCTCAAAACTGAGCCAGAGATATCAACTTTCTTTTTAATTTAGTATCCTATGCAATGTTTTGTTTAATAATTACATAATTTCGATACATTTCTTTTCATAATTAATAAAATTCTATTTGTTAAATCAATTTTTATTTACCCAGTTTTTTTAATAACTAAAAAAATGAAATAAAATAAAACACATAGAATTATGTTTCTGACTGAATTTGTTTAAATAATTACTTTTCCAATCACTTTTAAAATCCTAATTAATTGTGTGTCTTCTATTTTATTTTATTTTTCTAGGATACCAATTTGAAAAAAGTGGAAATCTCTGGCTTGATTTTGAGAAATTTTGCAAATAAACAATAATTAATTGTTTAAATAATTACATTATGATTTTAGAAAAATTTACCACTCTGAACAATGACAAAATATTGCATTTAAATTAGAAAATACAATTATTTTTTACATTTTTAAGGAATAAATAATTGTTGAAATAATTTGCAAAAGTTTAAAGAATTTAAAATTGTTCAAAAAGTCCTGGTAAATATTTAAATTGTTTATTAGTAATTATTTTAAAGAAAACGACTCCTGAAATTGCTAAAAAGTAACAATAATACGTAAAAATGTATTTTTTTTAATTTTCGGGTCCTATTTGGGGCGCTGCGGGCGGGGTGGGGGTGGGTTGGAAATTAAAGTTATCAGTATGGTTTTCTTTCGCAGAGACTCATCTTAAATCGCTAAATAAAACTAGGCACGTTTCGATGCGACCCTGGAACATTGAGTTCAATTTTTCGAAAATTCAAAATTTCCCCACGATAATAAAATGGGAGTTTGAAGTGCCCGGTGGCACGTGTTAATATTCGAATTTCGAAAAAAAACTGATTTTCTTTCCATGGAAATGGAAAGTTTTGGGGGGATTTCTTGCCCTCTAGAGAGAAAAAAAATTTTGCAAAGCATTTTTGGACCACCCTACTGTGTTATACGTAATAATGAGTCAGTGTGCGCAGTATAAGGTTGTTTTTGTTCGCAGATAAGACATTCTATTCGAAGCAGGAGTTAGTTAGTGGTGATGATTTTGTTTTTTGATTATTTCATTATGAGATTCAATAATAATTTTGAAATTTAAAATATTGATAAACCTATCATTTATTTTAGGTATGCAAATCCAATAGATAGTAATTTTAAATTTTAATGAACTTTAGACTGACACAAAAGTCATATCAATCACGAAAGTGTGAAAGATATCTAAGTTGGCTGCTTCCGTAACTTTTTGTACGTGAAATTTTAAATTTTATAAGTAAATTAAAAAAAATTGTTTCTTAGTTTGAAATAATTTGGTATATATTCAAATAATTCTTTAGATTGAGTGAAAACTCATTTTACTCATAAAATTATGAAAATGTTAAAAATTGACTGCGGCGATATTTTTTTTTTGCAAATAACATATTATAGCTTTCCATTAGAAATAAAAATGCGTCTAATAACCAGAAAGGATTTACAATTTACACATAGACTCCAAATATTTTAAAAGTTTGGTTTACTATTAATTTAAATTATTAGCAAACATACAATTATTTGAAAATGCAAAATACTTATTTTTATAAGCTACTCATAAAATTTAAACTTTGCTTTTATTTTTTTTTCTATACACTGTTAAAAATGTTTGGAATTCTACAACACTTCTACAACACTTCTACAATACAAGCGTACGGTAAAATTGTGAATACAAGCGTAAGGTAAAACATGGTATTGGAATGACGAAATTGGAATACATGTATGAATAAGACTGCTAATATAGCACCTGCAAACTTCGTTGTAAAATTTAACCAAGTTGTATTGGCTAAAATTTTTTGATTTAAATTAGCAACATACTTTGTACCGGTAGCCAACCTCATTCTGTTGCGGTAGCTAACCTGCTTAGTTACCGTGACCAATGTACTTGGCTGTCGCAGCCGAGTGCCTCTGTTACGCTAACTAACCTACTTGGTTACAGTAACCAATGTACTTGGCTGTCGCAACCAAGTGTCTCTGCTACGCTAACTAACCTACTTGGTTACAGTTACAGTAACCAATGCACTTGGCTGTCGCAACCCACTGTCTCTGCAACGTTAAATAACCTACTCGGTTACAGTATCCAATGCACTTGGCTGTCGCAAACGACTGTCGCTTCTACGCTAACTAACCTACTCGGTTAC